>NC_064615.1:836549468-836852498 GCF_023898315.1 Schistocerca nitens
CCACGGTTCGCGCGTCTACCCCCGCGTGAGTGTGTGTTGTCCTTAGCGTAAAATAGTTTTAGTTAGATTAAGTAGTGTGTAAGCCTAGGGACCGATGACCTCAGCAGTTTGGTCCGATAGCAACTTACCACAAATTTTCAATTTCCAGTACAGCACTAGTGGCTGCCGCATCGCGGTCGCGAAGTGGGGACGAGGCAGTTCCAGGTAAGTTTCATAGTCTGAAGATGATTTATGGATTAGTAGTTTTAGCTTGACGATGTCCACTATGGACAAACGGTAGTTACTGTTATTCTGAAGAAGGTTGGGTTATCCCGACTGAAACCTAGGTAAATTCTAGGTAAACGGTGCAACAAAGGCTGTTAATTATTAAAATTAAAATTAATGTACAAAGACGCCGCTCGGAGTGGTACATTGACAAGGCCGAGGCCACCCGCCAGCGGGGGGAGGGTGAGCGTTTCGTAACGGACCTTAAAGAGCGTACCGGCCGTAAGGAAGTATCCGAACGCGGCCTGGAGGCTGCGTCCAGTAGTTGATGGCAGCGGGAGTAACTGTGCTATATGGACCATCCTGGACGCCACATGTTGATTGAGTATTCAACACGTTGTAAAGAATCTAGTAGGTGGAGGCGATTTTGTTTCACCACCGTGCGGATAATTTGGAGAGTACGCCAAAAATTGGTGGCAGGGGAGCGGCGCACCATGGAGGCTCTGTACATACGGGAGAGGTGCTAACAAGGGAACCTCCCCATCGCACCCCCCGCAGATTTACTTGTAAGTTGGCACAGTGGATAGGCCTTGAAAAACTCAACACAGATCAATCGAGAAAACAGGAAGAAGTTGTGTGGAACTATGAAAAAAATAAGCAAAATATGCAAACTGAGTAGTCCATGCTCAAGATAGACATCAAGGATAGTGCGACAGCTGTGGAACGAGAGGTCCTTGGTTCAAGTCTTCCCACGAGTGAAAAGTTTAATTTTTTATTTTCAGACAATTATCAAAGTTCAGGCACACACACATAATCAACTTCGCTCTCCAAAATTCCAGGACATGTTCAGATTTGCTTGGACATATGCAGGATTTGACGGTCTATAAACGGAAAAATTTGGAAACGTTTAAAACATGTTTTGACAGAGCACAGGGAAAACTGTGCGACTGTGAAACTGTTGCATTCATTTGCTGCTGTTTATGTGACAAACTCTTATGTTTTCATCACTTTTTTGGGAGGAGAATCTTTTTAACCATTCGCCAAGTGTACAAGTTAGGTGGGTCGACAATATATCCCTGTCATGTGACGCACATGCCGTCACCAGTGTCGTATAGAATATATCAGACGTGTTTTCATGTGGAGGAATCGGTTGACCTATGGCCTTGGGATCAAATGTTTTCGGTTCCAATTGGAGAGGTACGTCCTTTGGTCTACTAATCGCACCGTTTTGCGGTGCGGTCGTAAAACATTGACACTAAACTTATTAAAGTGAACAGAGACTTCAATGAACGAACGGACAGATCATAACTTTGCGAAAATAAAGAAAGTAAAATTTTCAGTCAATGAGTGACTTGAACCAAGGACCTTTCGTTTCGAAGTTGCTCACGCTAACCACGGGACCACGGCGCTCCTAAGTTACACTATCCATGATATTGACTATCATGCGCATGGACTACTCAGTTTGTATATTTTGCTTATTTTATTCATAGTTCCACACAACTTCTTCCTGTTTTCTCGATTGATCTGTGTTCAGTTTTTCAAGGCCTATCCACTGTGCCAACTTATAACTAAATCTGGGGAGGTTCTCTTGTAAGTAGTCGTGCGACAGGCGGTGTCAAATGGGCATCGCGGTGGATTTAGTCACATTCATGTTACTCCCCGCTGCAGCTGCGTACGTCGATATCAGATCAAGAACCATTTGTGTTTCATTCCGTGAGGGGACCAAGAGGAGGAGGTCGTCCACATAATAAGACACCGAAAAGTGTGCTGTCGCAAAGTGAGTCCAGAAAGGTGGGTCGTCAGATTCCCTATGAGCGGCTCCAGGTATATGGCATAAAGTAGTGTCGAAAGTTTGCAACCCTGCCTTATGGAATGCCGGATGGTCACTGGTCCCGTCGCACGGCCATTGACCTGAATCAGCGATTCGGCACTGCCGTACAAGCGCCGGATGACAGCGATAAAGGCGGGTGGAAAACCCATTTGGCTCATTACTGAGATCAGAAAACGATGGCGCGCCTTGTCGAATGCGCTGTGAGTCAATGCAGCCACCGCGGCGCTGAGTCTGCACGCCGCTGCCAGAGCAATTGAATTACGACATTTTGTGGCCGTTTGTATATTAACTGAGCCACCTGGAGCTGTCTGTTCCGGAGACAGAATGCTAGTCAGGAGTCGTGCAAAAATTTTATGGTCTGCGTAAAGCAAAGTTAGGAGACGGTAATGTGCTGTTGTCACTCCCGGTGTCGCTGCGCGGGGTAGCTGCGCGGTCAGGGGAGCTTTGCCACGGTCTGCGCGGCTTCCCCAGTCGGAGGTTCGAGTCCTCTCTTGGGAATATGTGTGTGTGTTGTCCTTAGCGTAAGACTAAGTTAGACTGAGTAGGGTGTAAGCATACGGTCCGATGACCTCAGCGGTTTGATTTCATATGAACTTACCACAAATTTCCAATTTACTCCAAGTGTCGGTTTGTGGATGGGTGTAATACTTCCCGTGACAAAGGACGGCGGTACGGCCTTGCCCATCGCCAGTAGTTCATGAAACATAGTCGTCCACCGTGACGCCACTAGCGCAAAGAAAGCGAGATAAAATTCTATCGCCAATCCGCCGACGCCAGATGACTTTTTAGAGCATCTTTGTTGACTGCATCGCGGACTTCATCGTACGTAACCAGCTCCATCAGCTCGTCCACCTCGTAGCCGGGAGGGTGCGAGTTACGTGTGGTAACACAAATTCCTCGGCGTGGTTGTTGGCAGTCTCTTCCTGGTACGTCGTGTGGTAGTGATCTACAAGGGCATTGGAGATTTCAGTCTGCCAAGTGACGTGCTGGGCGCAACAGGTGGAGATCTCGGTGTTTCCTATCGGTGGTGATGCATGGTAGGATGTTCCTGTTCCGCCTAATCTTGACGTCGGGTCCGCACCATCACCCCCTGCAATCTATGGCGTGCCAACGCTAAAATTTGTGACTTAATCCTGCTGCGTTTCCTCTGGGTTTCAGGAGTGGAGAACGGCGTAGAGATAGTCAGTAGTATGCCGGCGCCATGCAGCTACTTCCTTGGCGTACTGAATCAACGTACGTCGAATGGCAAGGTTTGGCACATTTCAGCCACCAAGTCAAGGTTGTGTACTACTTAGATAAGCGACGTTCATAGGTGGCCCATGTCTTGGTTACTCGTTGAAGACATTCAGGACCATGCAGATGGGAGGTCACGGTACACGACTGCGAGGCCACTTGTTGCAGGAGGAGAATGTCGCTGATGTAGGTACAGTGGTCCGAAAAAGCCACGGGTCAGAGATCTGCACCTTGGCCTGCAGGTGCAGGTGTGAGTTCCCGAGAGACGTAAATGCTATCAAGGCGGCTAGCAGAGTGACTCGTCTGGTAAGTATTTCCAGGTACGTCGCCTTGCCCAACTTCCCAAGTGTTACGGAGTTCTTGACAAGTGTTGTAGTGGGGCATTTGATCCTTAGGGTGCAGGACACAGTTAAAATCACCCACAAGCAAGTTACGGTCACAGCGCCAAAGAAACAAAGGGGCGATTTCTTCTGAATAGAAGTGTACCCTGTCGCGTCTGCGGGTGGAGCCTGACGGAGCGTAAATGTTGACAATACGCGTCCCCATGACGACGACAGTCATGCCTCTGACGGATGGAAGGTATTTGATGTCAGCCACCGGAATGTCTTCTTGGCCTTAGATGGCTAGCCCACGTCCCAGGTAGTCACCAGGAGAAGGATAAGTGATAATTAAATCAAGACCCTAAGCTGCCGACAGGCGTTGATACACATCAACGGGGACAGTTGAAAATGTGTGCCCCTACCGGGACTCGAACACGGGATCTCCTGAATGAGATTTTCACTCTGCAGCTGAGTGTGCGCTGATATGAAACTTCCTGGCAGATTAAAACTGTGTGCCGGAACGAGACTCGAACTCGAGACCTTTGCCTTTCGCAGGCAAGTGCTCTACTACTGAGCCACCCAAGCACTTGCCCGTGAAAGGCAAAGGTCTCGAGTTCGAGCCTCGTTCCGGCACACAGTTTTAATCTGCCAGGAAGTTTCACTGGATCTCCTGCTTATATGGCAGACGCTCTCTTCATCTGAGCCACCGAGGGCACAGAGGATAGAGCGACAGCAGGGACTTATCTCTTGCACGCTCCCCGTGAGACCCACTTTCCCAACGTAATGTCCACATACTACATTCGCAGTGCCGCTGCCCATTACACTCACTACTCGCGGCAGACAAGCTTACCGAGTTCCGTAAGAGTTAGGGCAATGCGTTTGCATCGGTACAGAAGAAGGTCAATGGCCGGTTAGCCTTAACTGTATTAGAAGATGGTATCTGTTCCTTCGGACATGTCCCAAAGAATAGATTCCATCTTCATATAAAGAAGGGTAAGTATTATATCCCGCGAAGTCTGGAAATGTGGTCAAGTGTACTTCCTGTAGGAGTGAGATGTCGACGTCCGATTCACATATGATCTTTCACGCCAGTTGAATTTTCACGCTGGAGCTAATGGCTGTAGTGTTGATCATTACTACTCAGTAGGTTTGGAGTCATACCCTGCCGTGGAGAGGAGGGTGAAGAGGGACGAGGTAACTGCGTGTCATGCCGCACGCCGTCTGACGGCGTTATCGGCGGCGTAACTATGTCTCCGCCTGCGGTAACTCCGTCCCCAGGGTCTGGTTCGGGCCATCGTCGACGTCGTCACTCCACACGATCGAAGGCGCTGTAGTTGTGATGTTCTTCAGTTACAGCTCGTTCGTAGGAGCGGAGGGCGTCTCGGCGGCAGTCCCAACGGTAGAGTCTATTGGTTCAAGAGCACCTGGGCGAGCCAACATAGTAGTAACCGGCACAGTTAGAGCTGGCGTCATTTTGTCGTCATTCTTGTCGTCGTGCAGATTCACCGAGGGCTCGTCGGGCCGGACAGCCTCTGGAGCCTCAAGGGGAGGTGGTCTGTCTCGTTCAAATACCGTACGGCGCCTCCTCTTGCGCCTTTTAGCTAAACGTTGTTTACGTGTCCGTCCCTCTGTATCGGAAGACGGGAGAGAGTCGCTGCGGTCTGGAAGGAAGGCCGTCTCGCGGATAAGTGGTGTCCATATCATTCGCCGGGAGGGGATCGGAAGTCGTCGCTGTTGGTAGTGGCGCTGGAGTAGCTTCAGGCTGTGAGTGTGACGCGTCAATCCCGGCGGTATCCGTAGCAGCAGGATGGGTCACCAGTACATGGTTCGAAGAACGGCGGCATACGGAATGAGTGCGCCGTTGCGTAGGTTATGAGTTAAACTGTTGTCGGAGGCGGAGGCGCCATGGTAGCGGTTGGCAGTTCGGTGATTCGTCGCTGAAGACACACAGACGTGAGGTGGCCTTCTGCCACAGCCGGAACAGGTCTTGGGCTGGCCGTCGTATATGACGAACGCGCAGCACCCACAGAGTTCCAGGTAAGGCGGCACGTGGTAATGGAATTGCGCCCAACGTTCGACAGTGTGGCCATGTACAGTGATATAGGGGTGGAAAGCCGCGACAACGTCTTCCGCTGGGAACTTGAATGGGAGTTCGAAAACTCGTATGGTGGGCATTCCCAAGCCTGCGTGGTCGACAGTGACCGCACCAACATTTCCGTCGGCGTGGCTATAACGTAGTCCATGTTCGGTGTCATAAAGTATTCTTTCGCACACCGCATCACTGACGACTTTGACGTACACCGTATTGCTTAATATGGACAAATGAATGCCCAGGATGTCGTAAACTGGGATCTTAGCAACGTCGCGTAGGAAGCGTTCCGCCGGCCGGAGTGGCCGAGCGGTTCTAGGCGCTACAGTCTGGAACCGCGCGGCCGCTACGGTCGCAGGTTCGAATCCTGCCTCGGACATGGATGTGTGTGACGTCCTTAGGTTAGTTAGATTTACGTAGTTCTAAGTTCTAGGGGACTGATGACCACAGCAGTTAAGTCCCATAGTGCTCAGAACCATTTGAACCATTTTTTGAAGCGTTCCACTTCCAAGGCCTTTCGTTAGGTGCAGTCATTGCAGGAGCTGAATTGTAGTGTTGATTTTCTGTAAAGGTTGGCCATGGTGCTGCTCGGAGTGGCCGCGCGGTTAGAGGCTCCATGTCGCTAATCTTGCAGCCCCTCCCGTCGGAGGTTCGAGTCCTCCCTCGGGCATGTGTGTGTGTGTGTGTGTGTGTGTGTGTTGTTGTTGTTCTTAGTGTTAAGTTAACTTAAGTAGTGTGTAAGTCTAATGACCGATGACCTCAGTAGTTTGGTCCCTTAGGAATTTACACACATTTGAACATTTGGCCATGGTTCTACTACATGTAAGTGACGGCTGCTGAAAGTAAACAATAGCGAGCGTGCGCACTCTGCAGGCGGACGCAACAGCACGTCCGCACTGCACGGCTGCGAAAGCCAGACTGACCACTCAACCACGGCTGCCACAGCAGTTGACGTTTGCTCAGTATTGCAATTGTTAAACTTGGGCCCTTCACTGTTTCTGTTTCGCTTTCTTTTAACACAGTTCGGTACATCTTCTTCCTGTTTTCATGCTTGATCTGTATTTAGTTTTTGACGAGATATCCACTGGGCCACCTTACCGGTAAATCTGAGGGGCATGTGATGGGGAGATTTCAATGTTAGCAAGAGTGTATTTGTTAAATGACGCAGTGCAGGCTTAACTCAGGCTATGGGTCTATCTGTTAAAATATCCCGATGTGCTAACCGCTTAGCATCGGGCATCCACATGATTTGTGAAAGATCACATTGTGCTAATCAGTCAGTCTCGTAGTAGAGTGGGTATTTGTGCAAAAATCTGCTAAAACTATAAATAGCACAGGGAGATGGAGTGCTTACAGTACATGCCCTATAATTTGTTGCTAATTATCTTAATTAAGATACAAAACATATATGTGGCCATTTTGGACTGTTAATTATTTTGTGATTGGCTACCATAATATAGTATTTGTGCCAGTAGAACAATACTCCAGTTTTGACGCATACGCTGAGATGTCACATATCAGTAAGACAGAGGTGATGTAGATTTGATATGTGGAAAGGATATTTGCCGGCCGAAGTGGCCGTGCGGTTAAAGGCGCTGCAGTCTAGAACCGCAGGACTGCTACGGTCGCTGGTTCGAATCCTGCCTCGGGCATGGATGTTTGTGATGTCCTTAGGTTAGTTAGGTTTAACTAGTTCTAAGTTCTAGGGGACTAATGACCTCAGCAGTTGAGTCCCATAGTGCTCAGAGCCATTTGAACCATTTTGAAAGGATATTTTATTTTAATATTTTGTGGGGTTTGCTTGGTGTTTAACGTCTGAACATGGACATATTTGTCGTCAATAATGCATTGTGGAAATTCTTTAACGTGAGATATTGACGTAATTGGTTAAATAATGCACTGTGGTGATTGGTTAACATTTTATTTAAATATATCTTTGGATGGAGATGTGGGTATTTGAAAAATCGGTAAAATTGCAATAAATTATTTAAAAGCTGCAAATGGCAATCAGTTAAGTGTGGAAAGCGTAATTGAAGCTATGTACCTTTTTATCCTAGTTGTGGTGTAGCGGCTGATCTCTGCTGCTGCTGCTGCTGGCATTTCACAGTTACGCTTCACTATGGCATTCAGAATTAGAATGATGAGGCTCATGCAGTTGCCCTGGTAATAAAAGGAGGAGGAGGGAGAGGGGAACCTGACTGCTATTGCTCCAGAGAGAAAGAAGGGGACGGAGGATAAGGGGGAGAGGAGCCTTGAGTGTACCACATGCAATCGCTTCAGGCGTGTGGGAAGGCCGGGTGGGTTCCAGGAGGAGGGGAAGGAGGAGAAGGGGGGGGGGGGGAGGCTGGCTGACCTGGAGATAACCACAACTGCAGCAAGTGTAACATGGTGCCCTGGGTGTCTTATCAGCGACACTGAATTTGAGGCTAAAATCTGCCCTACGCCACTTCTGTAGGCGATATGAGTGTTGTAACATGGAAACAAACCCAAACGTTGTAGAGAAGTCTGCTAGTAAGAGCGAGTAGGAATGCTCGTGGAGATGGAGTGATCATTGGCCCAGGTACCATATGAAGGAGAAATAAACTTGTGCGGTAATTATTCATGGATAAAGAAGGATAAAAAAGCTTTTGATGGCTCCTTGAGAGGAAAGAGGTTCGATAAAAATTTTGAATTGTGTACCTCTTTAAAGATTTATAAGGTTTTTATAGAAAGGGAACATTCGATCTGGGATCGATCTGGGACCACTACATGCCAACAATGGAGATTGTCATGGGAAGCGCTTCAGATGTTTTGTGTCATACGGTATAATGCTAACTGATAGCTTCAAACGTAAATAATAATATAGATTTTAATTATTTAACTATGATGGTTCAAATGGCTCTGAGCACTATGGGACTTAACATCTGAGGTCATCAGTCCCCTAGAAATTAGATCTACTTAAACCTAAGTAACCTAAGGACATCACACACATCCATGCCCGAGGCAGGATTCGAACCTGCGACCGTAGCGGTCGCGCGGTTCCAGACTGAAGCGTCTAGAACCGCTCGGCCACACTGGCCGGCATTTAACTAAGAGTTCCGTCAAAAAATAGAATACATTCGTGGGGTGTACGAATCTGCATCATGTCGCTCAGGTAGACTCCTCAAACAATGTGTTCGCGTCGGCGTATGCGTTACGTCATTACCTCATTGCAGGCCCACATCGGTAACTTGATAAGGACCTTATTTTTAACGGCTGTATTTTGCCGTGCTGGGTATCGTACGTTGGATTATAATCTCTTTTCATTTTGTCTTGTACATGGCATCTTGATTTTGACTGTGCAGCTATTTTCAAGTGTGTGAAGTATATGCCAGAAGTAACATCGTTAAAATATAAATATCGAACAACCATTGGTACAAGAAAATAAAAAAGAAATTACGTGGTATAACCCGTCTAACGAACATATTTGTGGTACACAGAAACCTTACATTCATCATACGTTGTAGAAATGCAGCTGGGTGATCTGATATGCAACAAAATATAAGTAGAATTAGAAAGTGGTCGGCATGATGACACCATACAACAAAATATTTAACCAAAATATTTAACCATATTTCTGGACTTTAAAATAAACAACGTACCACCAGGTGCTTTGGTAATAGAACTAAATTGTCCAAGGACAGTTTAAAAGGATTGTACATAGTTTGGCATAGAGTGCAGTGTCTCTATCCGTACAGAATAATTATTACGTTGTTGTTATGTGGGGTCACTGCAAGTATGCCATACTCAACATACCATTTACTGTTTTATTATTTCCTTACTATTGTATGTCTAAGTTGCGCACAGCAACAAACCAGCTAAATTGGTAGCAACTGATAATAATAGCTTCTATTGTTAGGGTACAACTATACTGACTGCTCAGGATAAGCGATGGCTCAAATCAACAAACGGGGGGTGAGTGCGTTTGCCACCTAGAAATAGCAGATAGGATTTCCCTCGTGCTTATGAACGGAGTATTGATGTTACACTAATTAAAGTTGAAATAGGGTATTAATTAAACCCTACCTGCTACACAGTATTATCGAGTACGTTGTTTTGTCAGAATAAGATTGTTTGAAATTCCTCGTTTAAAAAATCGATATGGCAAAGAGCAGTGTCTGTTTTCCAGTCAACTGTCAAACAGACGGTAGTTTTACAACATGATATGTGGAAAGGTATTTCAAAAACAACATTATTCCGTCCTCTGAGATTATATTATAGGCTTATCGCTTAGGAGTGAGAGCAAGCTCTGTAGAACAGAATTTTGTTCCGAGTTGACAGTTTAGTAACATTTAGGATATGAACAGAGGGCACTGCATTGTCTGCAAAACTTAACGATATTGCGCAGTGGCAAATGCGCTCTCGTCGCTATTAACTCCAGCATTTCGAGAAGTGAATGAACTGTGCGCCTGATTACAACAGCAGTCAACGTAGCGACGTGAATTACAGCCATTATCCCGCTGAAGGACCGTCCAGTAGTCTGCGAAATGCGGACGCTGAGATATTAAGCGGTTGCGACGGGACGCATTTACTGTCTAATTTAACGTTCCGCTGTGATGGGTTGCTACAGTGCCAAAGGAAAGCACCACGATAAACGAACCAGGGCTAGGTCGGATTTATCACTGATTCAATTCGTTATGTCACTACTAAGGCACAAAGATGTATTTTTCCAGTGCCGGTACCGTAAAACCCCGCAGCTGAATTAAGCCAACTCTTTGCTTTCCATATTTTGGGATGAAGTAGTATGAAGCAATACAAGAAAAAAAATTCTGATAAACACGGAATCGAAAATGCATGCCTTAAGACGCATGAGCACTTGTTCAGTAGAAGAGATGTGATTCACAAGAGAGAAGATGAACAAGCGCTCACAGCTCTTCACGTATGCGCTTTAGAAATCATGTGTACTGGACATTTTGTTCTTGTTTTGGTCCATGCTCCCCGCAAAATATAAAGCAGCAGCAAGCACAAGAAATATCTTTTACAATATCGATATGAAGAAGTTCTCATAACTCTTAAGGCATGCATCTTAAAGCCCTTGTTTACTGGAATTTTTGCTTCAAATGATCGTTGCTGTCATACTCCCATATACCGGATTTTCTTCTGGCATACACTGTATATATACATATTGAAAATGAAGTGTTAGTTTCTAAGTTTCGAAACGTAAGGCCGCCATAAAAATTAACCGATTAGCTCCTTGGAAGTGTGTCGCAATGAAAAATAAAGCGCTTCTCATAAAGTGAAGCAAATAAACAAAACAAATTATTAGCTATGATTAGTTGCATGCAGAAATTAAACATGAAGTATACAAATGTTCCATCATGAATTGCATGACACAGTTAACAAGAATAATAGCACAATAAGAGAACTGGAAGAGGTAGAACTAAGACTCAGTAGCTTGCCCACAAGTTAATTCTACTGTAAAACATTCAAGTACTATTAACACACATTTAAAAAAGTTTTGCATCACACCGGTCCCCAGAACTCCTGAAGACAGACGTTGACTGTGGATACTCTATCACACACACAGTCCCTTTGACTGCTCAGATGTAGCATTAAACCCGCCCAAAGATGTAAACAACGATGAATGAGCAGCGCCTTTTAAACGGAGGGAATTCGACAGCCGATCAGTTCCAGTCATTCCACCAGGAAGGAGGTACACGACTCATGTTGTCTGTAGTTCAACCATGCCTAAATGGTGAATACCGCGGTTCGATCGCGTCCGCATTGTTACTTTGTGCCATGAAGGTCTCTGAGCAAGGGACGTCTCCAGACCTGTCAGTGAACCAAAGCGATGTTGTTCGGACATGGAGGAGATACAGAGGAAATGTCGATGACATGGCTCGCTCAGGCCGCCCAAGGGCTACTACTGCAGTGGATGACCGCTACCTACGGATTACAGCTCGGAGGAACCCTGACAGCAGCGCTACCATGTTGAATAATGCTTTTCGTACAGCCATAGGACGTCATGTTACGACTCAAACTATGTGCAATAGGCTGCACGATGCGGAACTTCACTCCCGACGTCAATGGACAGGACCACCTTTGCAGCTACGACACCATGCTGCGCGGAACAGATGGGCCCAGCAACATGCCGAATAGACCGATCAGGAATAGCATCACGTTTTCTTCACCGATGAGTGTCGCATATGCCTTAAACCAGACAATTGTTGGAGACGTGTTTGGAGGCAACCCGGTCAGGCTGAGCGCCTTAGACACACTGCCAGAGAGTGCAGCAAGATGGAGGTTCGCTGCTATTTTGGGGTGGTATTATGTGGGGCCGACGTACGCCGCTGGTGGTCATGGAAGGCGCCGTTACGGCCGTGCGATACGTGAATGCCATCCTCCGGCCGATAGGGCAACCATATCGGCAGCATATTGGCGACGCATTCGTCTTCATGGACGACAATTCGCGCTCCCATCGTGCACATCCTGTGAATGCCTTCCTTCAGGATAACGACATCGCTCGACAAGAGTGGCCAGGATGCTTTCCAGACATGAACCATATTGAACATGACTTGGATAGATTGAAAAGGGCTGTTTATGGACGACGTGGCCCACCTACCGCTGAGGGATATACGCCGAATCGCCGTTGAGGAGTGGGACAATCTGGACCAACAGTGCCTTGATGAAATTGTGGATATTATGCCACGACGAAAACAGGCATGCATCAATGCAAGAGGACGTGCTACTGGGTGCTAGAGATACCGGTGTGTACAGCAATCTGGACCGCCACCTTGAAAGTCTCGCTGTATGGTGGTGCAACATGCAGTGTGTGGTTTTCATGAGCAATAAAAAGGGCGGAAATGGTGTTTATATTGATCTCTGTCTTCCCCCATGAACTATGGACCTTGCCGTTGGTGGGGAGGCTTGCGTGCCTCAGCGATACAGATGGCCGTACCGTAGGTGCAACCACAACGGAGGGGTATCTGCTGAGAGGCCAGACAAACATGTGGTTCCTGAAGGGGGCCAGCAGCCTTTTCAGTAGTTGCAGGGGCAACAGTCTGGATGATTGACTGATCTGGCCTTGTAACATTAACCAAAACGGCCTTGCTGTGCTGGTACTGCGAACGGCTGAAAGCAAGGGGAAACTACAGCCGTAATTTTTCCCGAGGACATGCAGCTTTACTGTATGATTAAATGATGATGGCGTCCTCTTGGGTAAAATATTCCGGAGGTAAAATAGTCCCCCATTCGGATCTCCGGGCGGGGACTACTCAAGAGGACGTCCTTATCAGGAGAAAGAAAACTGGCATTCTACGGATCGGAGCGTGGAATGTCAGATCCCTTAATCGGGCAGGAAGGTTAGAAAATTTAAAAAGGGAAATGGATAGGTTAAAGTTAGATATAGTGGGAATTAGTGAAGTTCGGTGGCAGGAGGAACAAGACTTTTGGTCAGGTGATTACAGGGTTATAAATACAAAATCAAATAGGGGTAATGCAGGAGTAGGTTTAATAATGAATAAAAAAATAGGAGTGCGGGTTAGCTACTACAAACAGCATAGTGAACGCATTATTGTGGCCAAGATAGACACAAAGCCCATGCCTACTACAGTAGTACAAGTTTATATGCCAACTAGCTCTGCAGATGATGAAGAAATTGATAAAATGTATGACGAGATAAAAGAAATTATTCAGGTAGTGAAGGGAGACGAAAATTTAATAGTCATGGGTGACTGGAATTCGTCAGTAGGAAAAGGGAGAGAAGGAAACATAGTAGGTGAATATGGATTGGGGGGAAGAAATGAAAGAGGAAGCCGCCTAGTAGAATTTTGCACAGAGCATAACTTAATCATAGCTAACACTTGGTTCAAGAATCATAAAAGAAGGTTGTATACCTGGAAGAATCCTGGAGATACTAATAGGTATCAGATAGATTATATAATGGTAAGACAGAGATTTAGGAACCAGGTTTTAAATTGTAAGACATTTCCAGGGGCAGATGTGGATTCTGACCACAATCTATTGGTTATGAACTGCAGATTGAAACTGAAGAAACTGCAAAAAGGTGGGAATTTAAGGAGATGGGACCTGGATAAACTGACTAAACCAGAGGTTGTGCAGAGTTTCAGGGAGAGCATAAGGGAACAATTGACAGGAATGGGGGAAAGAAATACAGTAGAAGAACAATGGATAGCTCTGAGGGATGAAGTAGTGAAGGCAGCAGAGGATCAAGTAGGTAAAAAGACGAGGGCTAATAGAAATCCTTGGGTAACAGAAGAAATATTGAATTTAATTGATGAAAGGAGAAAATATAAAAATGCAGTAAATGAAGCAGGCAAAAGGGAATACAAACGTCTTAAAAATGAGATCGACAGAAAGTGCAAAATGGCTAAGCAGGGATGGCTAGAGGACAAATGTAAGGATGTAGAGGCTTGTCTCACTAGGGGTAAGATAGATACTGCCTACAGGAAAATTAAAGAGACCTTTGGAGAGAAGAGAACCACTTGTATGAATATCAAGAGCGCAGATGGCAACCCAGTTCTAAGCAAAGAAGGGAAGGCAGAAAGGTGGAAGGAGTATATCGAGGGTTTATACAAGGGCGATGTACTTGAGGACAATATTATGGAAATGGAAGAGGATGTAGATGAAGATGAAATGGGAGATATGATACTGTGAGAAGAGTTTGACAGAGCACTGAAAGACCTGAGTCGAAACAAGGCCCCGGGAGTAGACAACATTCCATTAGAACTACTGATGGCCTTGGGAGAGCCAGTCATGACAAAACTCTACCATCTGGTGAGCAAGATGTATGAGACAGGCGAAATACCCACAGACTTCAAGAAGAATATAATAATTCCAATACCAAAGAAAGCAGGTGTTGACAGATGTGAAAATTACCGAACTATCAGTTTAATAAGTCACAGCTGCAAAATACTAACGCGAATTCTTTACAGACGAATGGAAAAACGGGTAGAAGCGGACCTCGGGGAAGATCAGTTTGGATTCCGTAGAAATGTTGGAACACGTGAGGCAATACTAACCTTACGACTTATCTTAGAAGAAAGATTAAGAAAAGGCAAACCTACGTTTCTAGCATTTGTAGACTTAGAGAAAGCTTTTGACAACGTTAACTGGAATACTCTCTTTCAAATTCTGAAGGTGGCAGGGGTAAAATACAGGGAGCGAAAGGCTATTTACAATTTGTACAGAAACCAGATGGCAGTTATAAGAGTCGAGGGGCATGAAAGGGAAGCAGTGGTTGGGAAAGGAGTGAGACAGGGTTGTAGCCTCTCCCCGATGTTATTCAATCTGTATATTGAGCAAGCAGTAAAGGAAACAAAAGAAAAATTCGGAGTAGGTATTAAAATTCATGGAGAAGAAGTAAAAACTTTGAGGTTCGCCGATGACATTGTAATTCTGTCAGAGACAGCAAAGGACTTGGAAGAGCAGTTGAACGGAATGGACAGTGTCTTGAAAGGGGGATATAAGATGAACATCAACAAAAGCAAAACGAGGATAATGGAATGTAGTCAAATTAAATCGGGTGATGCTGAGGGAATTAAACTAGGAAATGAGACACTTAAAGTAGTAAAGGAGTTTTGCTATTTAGGGAGTAAAATAACTAATGATGGTCGAAGTAGAGAGGATATAAAATGTAGACTGGCAATGGCAAGGAAAGCGTTTCTCAAGAAGAGAAATTTGTTAACATCAAGTATAGATTTAAGTGTCAGGAAGTCATTTCTGAAAGTATTTGTATGGAGTGTAGCCATGTATGGAAGTGAAACATGGACGATAACTAGTTTGGACAGGAAGAGAATAGAAGCTTTCGAAATGTGGTGCTACAGAAGAATGCTGAAGATAAGATGGGCCGATCACGTAACTAATGAGGCGGTATTGAATAGGATTGGGGAGAAGAGAAGTTTGTGGCACAACTTGACTAGAAGAAGGGATCGGTTGGTAGGACATGTTTTGAGGCATCAAGGGATCACAAATTTAGCATTGGAGGGCAACGTGGAGGGTAAAAATCGTAGAGGGAGACCAAGAGATGAATACACTAAGCAGATTCAGAAGGATGTTGGTTGCAGTAGGTACTGGGAGATGAAGAAGCTTGCACAGGATAGAGTAGCATGGAGAGCTGCATCAAACCAGTCTCAGGACTGAAGACCACAACAACAACAACAACAACATTGATCTCTGTTCCAATTTTCTGTACTGGTTCCCGCACTCTCGGAACCGAGTTGATGGAAAACTTTTTTGATGTGTGTATTTGCAAATCTGTTATGTTATAATCTATTGCTTCTCCACGGCGCACAACGGAATCTCATTACACTAAAACAACGTCCTAAAAATGCAGTTGATTATACTACGGCTATTTTTTTCATACTCCGATCGGTCGCGAATTGGAAACCACACAGATAATCAAAAATGTTTTATTTGCAATATTTTGTACACTTTCAAACTACTTCGCTGCATAGTCGCCACTTCAACTTAGACATTTTTAGTACAGTGGTACTAACTTTCCAAACTCTTCATAGCGGATAGCTACCTGTAACTAACGCCAATTCCCTACGCTGGTCTGCAGCTTACTGCCTGTGCCAAAATACCGACTTCATGCTGTTCATATGAGGGAAGAGATGAAACTCCGAGGGAGTCAGTTCCGAACTGTATCGTGTGTGATTAGCCACTTCCCACTGAAAACACTGCAGGAGCGCCTTCATGGACCCTGCAGTGGTACGAAAAAGGAAACGCATGAAATAAGACGAAATCCATCAGCACGACTACCCACTTGGCGGTATACACTATTTTCTGTACATCTATATTTACTCATTGTGCGGTCAGAACTGAAAAGTGCGACGTGACTCGATAGACGTACTAGAGACGTTGGGCAACACAACTGAGCAAAGTTTCACCAGCTTTTCGCTGCGGTTTTAATTTCGCGACCGATCGGTGGTTGAAAACAGATAATAAAAAAAGCCCTGGTATTTGCACTGAGGTCACAAAATCCATGGGATAGCGAGATGCACGTACACAGATGGCGGTAGTATCACGTACACACGGGGCAGTGACTTGGCGCAGCTGTCACTTGTACTCAAGTGACTCACGTAAAAAGGTGTGCCATGTGATTATGGTCGCATGACGAGAATTAACAGACTTTGAACGCGGAATGGTAGTTGAAGCTAGACGCATGGGACAGTCCATTTCGAAAATGGTAGGGAATTCAATATTCCGAGATCCAATGTGACAAAAGTGTGCCGAGAGTATCAAATTTCAGGCATCATCACTCACTACGGACAAAACAGTGGCTGGCAGCCATCACTTAATGACCAAGGGCAGTGTGTGGAATTTCAGTGCTCACGGATAAGCAACATTGCGTTAAATAATCGCAGAAATCAACGTAGAACGTACGTCGAAAGTATGATTTAGAACACTGCGGCGAAATGCATCGTTAGTGGGTCATGTCAGCAGACGACCGACGCGAGTTCCTTTTGCTAACAGCACGACATCGCCTGCAACATCTCTCCTGGGATCGTCACGATATCGGTTGGACCGTAAACGGCTGTAAAACTGTGGCCTGATCAGGTGAGTGCCGATTTCAGTTGGTAAGAGCTGATGATAGTGTTCGAGTGTGGCGCAGACTCCACGAAGCCCTGGATGCTAGTTGTCAACAAGGGACTGTGCCTAGTTGCTAACAAGGCAGGGTGCAAACTGGTGGTGGCTCCACAATGGAGTGGCCTGTGTTTACATGGAAGGGACTGGGTCCTTTGGTCCAACTGAAACGATCATTGACTGGAAATATTTATGCTCGGCTACTTAGAGACCGTTTGCAGCCATTCATGGACTTCATAATCACAAAAAACGATGAAATTTTCATGAATGAAAATGCGCCATGTCGGCGGTCCACAAATGCTCGCGACTGGTTTGAAAAACATTCCGGACAATCCGAGCGAGTGGTTTGGCAGCCCAGATCGCCCAAATTGAATGCCATGTAACCTTTACGGGACATAACCGAGAAAGCACACAATATCCAGCACCGGCAGCATTTTCGCCGTTATGGACGCCATTAGAGGCAGCATGCCTCAATATTTCTGCAGGAAACATCCTGCGACTTTTTGAATCCATGCTACGTCGAATTTGAAACTTCCTGGCAGATTAAAACTGTGTGTCGGACCGAGACTCGAACTCGGGACCTTTGCCTTTCGCGGACAAGTGCTATAAGTAAGAAGTAAAGTAGAAGTAAAACTGTGAGAACGGGGCGTGAGTCGTGCTTGGGTAGCTCAGACGGTAGAGCACCTGCCCGCGAAAGGCAAAGATCCCGAGTTCGATTCTCGGTCCGGCACACAGTTTTAATCTGCCAGGAAGTTTCATATCAGCGCACACTCCGCTGCAGAGTGAAAATCTCATTCTGGCTACGTCGAATTTGCTGCACTACGCCGGGCAAAAGGATGTCCTACCACGACGTTAGGAGGTACCCCATTACTTTACTCACTTCAGTGTAATACTTAAGGATCGCCTAACAATGGAGAAGTTGTAGGAAATTAGGGATCTTAAAATGTAAGTAGTCATGTGAGTAATTGCCAACAAAAAGCGCAGAACAATGTTCTTAAATATGGAGCAAACTAAAGTAAAAACGACGCTAACATCTATGGGACTTGCATCTTCCTGGAAGACTGCAAGAAGAAAAAGGAATAAGACTTCCACATCTGGGCATGTCACAAATTCAAATTAAACTAGAGAAATATTAAATAGAAAGAACTGAACATTCAAAATGTGTAACAGAGTTAGATAACAGCGAGCTGCTCGGAAGATAGATTACACGACGTTCTGTGCGAAACGTTTTCTAAACGCAATGAGTGGACGCCGTCAGCGAGAGGTGAGAGCTAGGAAACGATTGGATACTAAATATAAATTCTCTGTACTGAACCACAATTCTCAAACTCCGCTTGCAGAGGTGACTTCATGCAGCTGTCAATGTAATGAAAGAGAAAAAATGTCCTTTTTTTGTCGTCGTCTACAGTGTTTCTCCTCTACAGCTCGCTCTAGTACCATCATTCCCTTGTGTCTTAACAGATATAGTGTCGTCCTGCCCGTTCTCCTTGTCAGTGTTTACCACATATTCCTTTCCTCTCCGATTCTGCTCAGAGCCGGCCGGTGTGGACGTGCGGTTTTAGGCGCTTCAGTCTGGAACAGTGTGACCGCTACGGTCGCAGGTTCGAATCCTGCCTCGGGCATCGATGTGTGTAATGTCCTTAGATTAGTTAGGTTTAAGTAGTTCTAAGTTCTAGGGGACTCATGACCACAGATGTTAAGTCCCATAGTGCTCAGATTTGAACCATTTTTCTGCGCAGAACCTCCTCGTTTCATACCTCATCAGTGCACATAATTTTCAACATTCTCTGTAGCACCACATCTCAAATGCTTCGATACTCATCTGTTCCGGTTTTACTACAGTCAATGTTTCACTCCAGTGCTCCAAACGCACATTCTCAAAAATTTCATCCACAAATTAAGGCCTTTGTATGATACTAGTACACTTCTCTTGGCCGGCAATGCCCTTTCCGCCAGTGCTAGTCTGCTTTTGATATCCTCGTTGCTAGTTCGTCATGGGTTTTTTGCTGCCTAGGTAGAAGAATTCCGTAACTTCATCTACTTCGTGACCATCAATCCTGATGTTAAGTTTCTAGCTATTCTCATTTCTGTTACTTCTCATTACTGTCGTCTTCGTTTTACTCTCAGTCCGTATTCTGCACTAATTAGACTGTTCATTCCAGTCAGCAGATAATGTAATTCTTCTTCACATCCACTCAGGATAGAAATGTTATCAGCGAATCGTATCATTCAAAAATGTGTGTGAAATCTTATGGGACTTAACTGCTAAAGTCATCAGTCCCTAAGCTTACACATTACTTAACCTAAATTATCCTAAGGACAAACACAAACACCCATGCCCGAGGGAGGACTCGAACCTCCGCCGGGACCAGCCGTACAGTCCATGACTGCAGCGCTTACATCGCTCGGCTATCCCCGCGCCGCAATCGTATCATTGATTTTCTTTTACCTTGAATGTTACCTCCACTCCTGAATCATTCTTTTATTTCCATTATTGCTTCTTCGATGTACAGATTGAACAGTAGGGGTGAAAGACTACAGCCCTATTTTACACCTTTTTTAATCCGAGCGCTTCGTTCTTGATCGTCCACTCTTGGCTCTTGTACGTATTGTATATTACCCTCTCTCCTTATAGCTTACTCCTATTTTTCTCAGAATTTCGAATATCTTGCACCGTTTTACATTGTCGAACGCTTTTTCCAGGTCGACAAATCCTGTGAACGTGCCTTTAGTTTTCTTTAGTTTTGCTTCTATCATCAACTCCAACGTCAGAATTGCCACTCTGGTGTCTTTACCTTTCCTGTAGCCAAACTGATCGTCATATAACACATTCTCAATTTTCTTTTGTATTCTTCTACGTGTTGTTGTTGTCAGCAACTTGTATGCATGAGCTGTTAAGCCGATTGTGCTATAATTCTTGCATTTGTCAGTTCTTGCAGTTTTCGGAATTGTGTGGATGGTATTTTTCCGAAAGTCAGATGGCATGTCGCCAGACTCATACATTCTACACACCAACGTGAACAGTCGTTTTGTTGCCACGTCCCCCAATGATTTTAGATATTCTGATGGAATGTTATCTATTATTTCCGCCTTATTTGATCTCAAATCTTTCAAAGCTCTATTAAATTATGACTCTAATAGAGGATACACTATCTCTTCAAAATCGACTACTGTATCTTCTGCTATCACACAGACATCTTGTCCCTCATAGAGTTTTTCATTGTACTGTTTCCACCTATCCGCTCTTTCTTCTACATTTAGCAGTGGAATTCCCGTTGGACTCGTATTGTTACCACCCTTGCTTTTAATTTCTCTGAAGGTAGTTTTGACTTGCCTATGTGCTGAATCAGTCTTCCAACAGTCATTTCTTTTTCGATTTCTTCACATTTTCATTCAACAATTTCGTCTTAGCTTCCTTCCACTTCCTACTTATTTCATTCCTCAGCGACTTGTATTTCCCTATTACTGAATTTCCCTGAATAACTTTGTTCTTCATTCTTTCACGGACTGTCGCAAGTATTTCTTCTGTTATCCATGATTTCTTCGCAGTTACATTCTTTGTACCTACGTTTCTCTTTCCAGTTTCTGTGATTGTCCTTTTTAGAGAAGTCCACTCGTCTTCAACTATACTGACTGCTGAGCTAATTATTATTTCTGTATCTACAGCCATAGAGTACTTCAAGTGCATCTCTTCATTCCTTAGTCCTTCCGAATCCCAATTCTTTGTGTATTGATTCTTCCTCACTAATGTCTTAAACTTCAGGCTACCCTTCATCACCACTATATTGTGATCTGAGTCTGTATCTGCTCCTGGGTACACCTTACAATCCAGTATCTGATTTCGGAATTTCTGTGTGACCATGTTGTACTCTCATTCCTAGTCCCAAGTCCATATTCTTCTGTAAACTTTTCTTATGTTTCTTCCCCTACAACTGCATTCCAGTCCCTCATGACTACTAGATTGTCATCTCCCTTTACGTACTGTAGTACCCTTTCAGTATCTTGTATACTTTCTCTATCTCTACATCTTCAGCATGCGACGTCGGCGTTGGTTTATTGTCGATTCTGATAAGAATAACCATATCACTGAACTGTTCACAGAACACAATCTCTGCCCTACCTTCCTGTACATAATGAATACTACTCCCGTTATAACATTTTCTGCTGCTGTTGATATTACCCTATACTTATCGGACCAGAAATCCTTGCCTTCCTTCTGTTTCACTTCACTGACCTCTTCTATATCTAGATAGAGCCTTCGCATTTCCCTTTTCAAATTTTTAGCTTCCCTACCACGTTCAGACAAATCACATTCCACTCCTCGACATTATCGTTTTGTTGGTTATTCAATCTTCTTCTCATGGTCACCTCCGCCTTGGCAGTTCCCTCCCGGAGATCCAAATGAGGGACTATTGAGGAATATTTTGCCAATGGTGAGCTCATCATGACACTTTTTAGTTACAGGCAACATGTCCTGCGGATACACGTTATGTATCTTCAATGCAGTGGTTTCCATTGCTTTCTGCATCCTCATACCGTTGATAATTGCTGATTCTTCCGCTTTTAGGGGCAGTTTCCCACCCCAAGGACCAGAGAGTGAACTGAACCTCTGTCCGCTCCTCCGCCCTCTTAGACAAGGCCATTGACAGAATGAGGGTGTCTTCTTACGCCGGAAGGCTGCGGCGGTCATTGCTGCTTATCAATCAATCAATGTTCTTCACCCACGTAAAAACAGAGGAACTCCACAGAACTTTTGATTCAAACTGCACAAAAACGTTTCTTGTGATTCATTAGTTTAGTACTAGTAACAAACATTGTCTCTCCATTTGTTTGCGTTGTTCATACCTCGTATGGGATGGGGGCGATTGGGTTCAACAGTCCGTAAATTGGAGATGAAGCAACTACTGTCCTCACCAGGTTAGGGGAGAGCCGATAGGTGGCTCGTTATCTCTTTATTAATTGCAGAGAGAAAGGCAAATTTCACGTTCAAGTGAAACGGGAACGCTGCGCTGCACGACGGCTGCGCCTTTTGCAAAGGATTAGCACCAGGAAATGACTATTGTGCTCTACAACATCCAACAATAATGAAGATAAAAAAGTGGAATATATGTTCATAGAGGTCATTTCACTTAGCAGAAATTGTCTGATTGATGTGTGTTCTCTACAAGACTTCTAAAGTAGGTGGTTTTGCGTGCTTCGAAACTGCTCTTTCAGATCTCGAATCGATATACGAGAATATAATACAGTGATTACACTAATACCAATTTTCTATCCTGTAGCTCATCCAGCGTTATATTTAAGCTGGTTCTTTCTTCTTCAAACGTATCGCTGTTTCAGCAAGCTCCTATCCATCATACGAACGGTAGTCACTCTCACATAGATATATTTGCAACAAAATCATCAAAAGAGTAGTTCTGCACTTGGCATGTCTGTCTACGACATAATTTTCATGACGTGCTCGCTAGAATGTCCCAGAAAGAAATAGCAAAGGGCTATATACCGAGACTCAAAACGCGCAACTGAGGCGCAACAAATAGCTTGCGGGAAGTTTATTCCTTTCTCGGGCATGAAAGAAAGATTTAATGGGTTTGCTAACAAACTTACTCCACTATATGACCACTTAAATTCTGGAAAACTATTAAGAAAACCAGTACCTTGGCTAAACTGAAAAATTAAAACAGTTCATGTATCTCAGAGACGCTTTACATCTGGCATGCAAACAGCGCCCGAGGGCTAAATGGTTCAAATGGTTCTGAGCAGTATGGGACTTAACATCTGTGGTAATCAGTCCCCTAGAACCTAGAACTACTTAAACCTAACTAACCTAAGGACATCACACACATCCATGCCCGAGGCAGGATTCGAACCTGCGACCGTAGCAGTCGCGCGGTTCCGTACTGAGCGCCTAGAACCGCGAGACCACCGCGGCCGGCGCCCGAGGGCTAAAAGTCATGTTATTTACAAGCAGGAACGAAAAATAGTCTGTCAAGTTGTGAGAAATGCAAACTCAGTCAAACCCATACATTAAACTACAACAAAATTAGACCAGCTATCCCGTAGAAAAACTTGCGTGTGGTTTAGGTGAGGTAACGGCTGCAGCTGATCCAATTGTCCCAGCCGATTGACTGAACTCTTACTTCACATAACCTGCAACGATAATTAAACCACAAACGAAATAGACTCGTTGATTACTTCATGGGAATAAAAGATTGTAGCCACAAAAAATTCTGTCTCGCAACACTGCCAATAAAGCCGTCATGTGTGTCAGATCAGCATGCACTGACACGATATTATCACAGTCCAAATGATGTAGCTTATTATTGACTCACTGCTGCTCGCTATAACAGATATATTCAACATTCCTCAGGTGTTTCCCCTGAGGCCTGGAAACAAGGATTAGCTAAGTCATTTCCTAAGATTACCGACTTATTTGCATTCTTCCTGAACTGTCCAACGCCTTAGAATATGCAGTTCACGACCAGCTATGAAACTACCTAACTACACTCCTGGAAATTGAAATAAGAACACCGTGAATTCATTGTCCCAGGAAGGGGAAACTTTATTGACACATTCCTGGGGTCAGATACATCACATGATCACACTGACAGAACCACAGGCACATAGACACAGGCAACAGAGCATGCACAATGTCGGCACTAGTACAGTGTATATCCACCTTTCGCAGCAATGCAGGCTGCTATTCTCCCATGGAGACGATCGTAGAGATGCTGGATGTAGTCCTGTGGAACGGCTTGCCATGCCATTTCCACCTGGCGCCTCAGTTGGACCAGCGTTCGTGCTGGACGTGCAGACCGCGTGAGACGACGCTTCATCCAGTCCCAAACATGCTCAATGGGGGACAGATCCGGAGATCTTGCTGGCCAGGGTAGTTGACTTACACCTTCTAGAGCACGTTGAGTGGCACGGGATACATGCGGACGTGCATTGTCCTGTTGGAACAGCAAGTTCCCTTGCCGGTCTAGGAATGGTAGAACGATGGGTTCGATGACGGTTTGGATGTACCGTGCACTATTCAGTGTCCCCTCGACGATCACCAGTGGTGTACGGCCAGTGTAGGAGATCGCTCCCCACACCATGATGCCGGGTGTTGGCCCTGTGTGCCTCGGTCGTATGCAGTCCTGATTGTGGCGCTCACCTGCACGGCGCCAAACACGCATACGACCATCATTGGCACCAAGGCAGAAGCGACTCTCATCGCTGAAGACGACACGTCTCCATTCGTCCCTCCATTCCCGCCTGTCGCGACACCACTGGAGGCGGGCTGCACGATGTTGGGGCGTGAGCGGAAGACGGCCTAACGGTGTGCGGGACCGTAGCCCAGCTTCATGGAGACGGTTGCGAATGGTCCTCGCCGATACCCCAGGAGCAACAGTGTCCCTAATTTGCTGGGAAGTGGCGGTGCGGTCCCCTACGACACTGTGTAGGATCCTACGGTCTTGGCGTGCATCCGTGCGTCGCTGCGGTCCGGTCCCAGGTCGACGGGCACGTGCACCTTCCGCCGACCACTGGCGACAACATCGATGTACTGTGGAGACCTCACGCCCCACGTGTTGAGCAATTCGCGCGGTACGTCCACCCGGCCTCCCGCATGCCCACTATACGCCCTCGCTCAAAGTCCGTCAACTGCACATACGGTTCACGTCCACGCTGTCGCGGCATGCTACCAGTGTTAAAGACTGCGATGGAGCTCCGTATGCCACGGCAAACTGGCTGACACTGACGGCGGCGGTGCACAAATGCTGCGCAGCTAGCGGCATTCGACGGCCAACACCGCGGGTCCTGGTGTGTCCGCTGTGCCGTCCGTGTGATCATTGCTTGTACAGCCCTCTCGCAGTGTCCGGAGCAAGTATGGTGGGTCTGACACACCGGTGTCAATGTGTTCTTTTTTCCATTTCCAGGAGTGTACAAACAACCTACTAGACGAATACCAATCAGGCTTCCCTAAACATCACAACACGACATGTACCTTAACAGAAGTAGCAGACGATCTGAAGCTTGGCATGGATGAACAACAGGCAACTGTCATGTGTTTCTTAGACACCTTCATTTCGACGCTGTCGACTAGTTTCGCTCATACCTGACCTTCGCTATCGTAAAGGTAGGTAATGTCAGGCGTTCCCCAGGGTTTAGTATTAGGTCCTTCACTCTTTTCATTGAACGCAAATGTTGTATCATCAGATTTGTCCTACAGCAAATACCACATGTACGCTAGTGACATCCGGTTGTATCTTAGTGCAAAACCAATAAATCTGAAGACAGCTATCGAGAATCTCAATATCGACATGTGTTTGCTGTCAAAATGGGCACAGAACTTAGGATTAAAGGTCAACTCACCCAAAACCCAAGTGGTGCTGGTTGCTCATACTGGAATCATTACTCCAAAATGTCGGGAATCCCTAGCATTTTTAACCCTAAATGGGATAAAAATCAAGCTTCAATCGTTCGGCGAAGAGCCTAGGAGTAGTAAAAGATGAAAATCTAAATTGGACTGAGGACTTAACTGTAATATGAAAGAAGGTGTCAGCATCTGTCCATGCTCTGCAAAAACATAAAAGCTTTCCTAACCTGAAGAAGCAACTTCTATAATCCGTTCATCATAAGAATAAACCTGATGTAAACAAACACAAACGCGATGATTGGTCAGAATTCGTGGCAAACTTAAACTGGTGTTGTTACGCTCTTGGAAGTAGGTCCTACTTATGTGTAAGATATCTTATTACTAAGTTACGTTAAATGAAACTTTAAGATATTAAAATGTATTAACAGCCATCAACGTTTTTCTTAATCACAATTTAGTTACGTAGTTTTTATTTCAAAAATCGTGTACAGTCACAGTCTCTGCAGCGTTATGCTCTGACTGTCGCGCTGTTAATGCGCAGTACGAAAATGGCTGAGGTCGCTTTATGTTGCGTAGTGAAACACGCGCGTGGAACACGGTTAATAAGTGCCGGGAAATAGGCTGTTCTTATCATTTTTCATAAATTTACGGTGATAATCCGCTTTGAAGTTTTCCCACCGTTGTGTGGTTAAAAACTTCCCAGTATCGTTTTTTTCTCGTTGAATTTGAATTACCCAAATCTCGTAATTATAAAAGTCATCATTATTTTTTTATGAATAATGCACGTCTTCTTGTTTCCAATTATATACTGGACGCGAAGTTCGTGTCTCCATTTCAAATACAAATTCTTAATTATCGATGTTTTATGAAAGACTGTTCATAAAAGTTGTTTAAATGAAGAAAACATAACAATTTAATTTTTAAGACAAAAATGAAAAACCAAATCCTCTTTATCTGGACTATGTCCATCGTTTCATACCACAGAGGTAGATAAGTATCATAGAAACATGAAAAACAATCATTTTCACAACATCGAACACATGAAACAAATGCTGCGTTTTTAGATTTGCTACTGTACCATTACAATATGAACCCAACAGAACTGATCTGGAGTCTAGCCACGGGATTCTTCCCGAGAAGTAACAAGACTGTTACGCTGCCTGACGTACTGGAACTAAAGCCTAGTTTACACGACGACACTAGGTTACGGACAGCTGCGCTACCGGTCACTGCGCATGCGCGCTGCGCGTTTGCGCAACTCGTTGGTGAAACTAAACACTTTCAGCATATTCCAACTTTGGTGACACTAGTTGCATGAGTTGTGAGATTATGTGTGTTCAAAGAGTGTAGACAAACTGAAATATGAAGTGGGGAACTGAGAATAATGTTCGCTTTTTCGATATCTATGCTTTTCATAGGTGTTTGTGGGATTTCAGTGATACTGATTACAAAAATAAGCAACATATTGCTGCCGCTGAGACGGTCATGTGCGATCATGACATAGATAGTTTGACAATATCTGAGCTGCAGGGCAAAATTTATTGAGTTAGGAGCACATATACAACTGAATTAAGAAAAATACAAGCAAGTGTAATTCTAGCTGTGGCAATGCTCTCGTCTACAAGACTAAAATCCCATCGTTTGAGTTGGTCAACTCTTCGTTAAGGAATATTGTTGACAGAAGGGAAGGTTAGACAAATTCAAGAAGCTGCATTCTTTATTCAGTATTCATCTATTTAAAACGTCGCTGCAGTGCTCTCCATTCACATATGTTCGGATTTTGAAATATTGCCACTGTACAGATCTATCTTCAAGACAGAAGTTTGCAAACCATTCTCTTCTTACTGCGGCCTACGTCGAATAATTATTGTTGCTAATGTTAATTATTACTTTTAATGTTAATAATTATTGGTGTTAATGAACTAGCGTCATCACCAACTAAGACCGTATCTTATAGCATGCCGAGTTTTCTCGATTGTAGTGCACACAATATATGTAATTTCAGTTCTGGCGACAGCACTTCATGCATTACAGTACCTTTATTCCTTATTGCACAATTAAAACTATTTAGAACAAACGTGAACAGTTCTGGCGACATTCTAAGATAATTAAAAGAACTTCTTGGATCTTCCGTTATAAATTATTTCAGCAAGGATGCTGAGGAACCGAGCTGACGTCTTTTCATCATCCAGTCACGAATCGAAACACATTTCTTATTATTTTCTTATGCAGCGATTCCACGCAACAAGCTTTAACTCCATCACAACTCGTGCGACGTGCAGTTGCCAAAACTTTCCTTTCAGACATGACTCAGGGACCCACAAAACGACGAAACTTCGTGTATACTAGTGTCGCCATGTCTACAGTCATATATGAAACCACTTGCGTGCAACTCATTCCACGCAAGGAGTGGCGCAACCCAATGTCGTCGTGTAAACTAGGCTTAAGGCAAGCAGGTTTTTCACACGTCACTGCCTAACGCTGACGGGATATAGGATGGCTAGTCACAAAAGAAGAGAAAATACTGCACCTGGTTGGCTTTGTGGATTCCATTGTTGATAGGCTCGTTATCAACGTAGCAGGTGACACTTCCAGAACTGAAATGTATTTCTCGGATTCTAATAAGGAAGGATCTAAGAGATTACCAGACGACTGACTGTAAGTAATACCTTCAGTGGCTTCAATATTTAACTGTACGGTGAAATCCTTCAATACTCTCTTACGTTACATGCAGCTTATGCAGAAAAATTACACTGTAGTTAAGCCAGGAACTTTCATCATTCTCGTTTTTAATTGCAATAGTACGTTAGCTAATGTGGCGTCCCCGCACTCCAACCGCGTGCTGATATTGTCGACGCCGTAGAGCTGCTACTGCCACAGCTCTCGCAGTGGAGCTGAGACACGATGCGCGATGACGTAGGTACCCGTCGGTGAACGGGAGACAGAAATACGAACTCGTACGATGGATGCTTCTTCTGATTTAAGATTGAATGATTCATTGCCCGGATATGCAGTAGTTGTTAAATCTTATCTCATCCGCATCGTACACACCACCAATTGCGAGGAAACATTGTAATTATCAGTCTTCTCGTACATTGTTGGCTCGTTGCTATGGAGTTGTTGAACCTGTATGAAGCGTGATCCACAGATACTCTTTGATCACGTCTGAGTGAACCTACGCTTTAATGTTAAAAAAATGTTCAAAAGTTCTCTTTTCAATTAATGAAGTAGGTATTTTGATATTCAGATTAAATTGTCCCTGCTGAACAGTCGTTGGTTAACTGTCATTGATTAAATCACTTAATAATGTAGTCCACGCTTGATATTTCACTTGGAACGAACAGTTTATTGTTCCTTTACACTAAATACTTAATAACACTCGCACCACACGCACACGCAGTTGGTTGGTAAAGTCAGTTCTATTAATATTACGACAACTTGACTCTTCAGCGTAATTGTATCATCGTGAAGTCGTGTAATTGTATCCTACTCGAGACTAATTGTGCGTAGTCGTTTGATATACTATCCACTCTTCTTTTAGTTCCAACTATTTAAAAGTCAAGTTCAATTAACCCGTTATGCGCGGTTAAACGCGTCTATCAGTTCCTGTCTCTGCTTAGAAAATCAGTTTCCGAAGTTCGTGAATCACGTCACGCAAGAAGCACTTCTGAATGCAAAACAATCTCGTCGCGTTCCGTACTCTCAATAACTAAGAAGAATTGTTCTCGCACGTCTTTACAGGACGAGAGCCAGAAAGCGACTTCTTCTGTGAAAGAGTATTGTAGGCGCATTGAATTTCTTCGTTGCGCTTACAACTCTCTTCCACATAAAAGTTATCTCTGACTAACATCACCTTGGACTTAGCTTTCAAGATATTAATTGCAATTGTCACTTGGATATTTGTCCATTAATTAAATCTGAGGTTTCCTCTTTTCATAACAAAAACTCTCAGTGATGTATAACGTTGCTGTTACCAAAACTTCTTGGTGTTAGCTTATCGGCAAAGATGTCGTATTTGCCAATATAACTCTTCCCTACTTCATATTATGATATTCTGACTTGATTGACTTTAACGAGGTCGTCTGTCGCGGTTTTCGTATAGTCGTCTATGGAACGTATTGTAGGAGATCTGCAGTGTATTATGTCAGTCTGCTTAAAAATTAAATGACATTCGAAGCTATATTGTTCCTCTGTTCGTCTCTTTTTACGTGGGAACTGCTGATGTCCACGTCACTGCAGCCTAACTGTACCAGCTGACCGGCCAGTACTAAAATGATTCAAATGGCTCTGAGCACTATGGGACTCAACTGCTGTGGTCATTAGTCCCCTAGAACTTAGAACTACTTAAACCTAACTAACCTAAGGACATCACGCACATCCATGCCCGAGGCAGGATTCGAACCTGCGACCGTAGCAGTCGCACGGTTCCGGACTGCGCGCCTAGAACCGCGAGACCACCGCGGCCGGCCCCGGCCAGTACTGTCCAAGTTAAATGCGCGTATAAAACTGTTGTCCCGTTTCATCGCGAAGTCAATGTGCGCGTAACGCACAGCACAAAGCGTACCCGTATTATCGTACTTGACAGTACTCGAGACAGCTTGGCTGCAGTCCCACGCGAAACGGAAATCCAATGAGGTTCCAGCAAACGCGGAAGAATACATAGTGCAATGTTTACATCAGGTTTATTCTTATGATGAACGGATTATAGGAACACTTATACTTTCTCTTATTTATTACAGTGATGTTATCCTGCAAGGCATTTTTCAGGAGAGCTCACGACGCCTGGGACTGGTCCTTGATACCTTGGTTCATTGTATCTGTGATGTTCAACTCTTTGTTCACATTTCACCTTAATATGAACAGCTGTTCTGGCTGCATGCGGACAAACCCAGAGATTTCCATACCTTCTGTCTTCTCTACTGCCTCATCAATGAACACTGTTCCTCATATCTCTCCTTGATCTTAATGCTCTTGTCCGAAGAACGCGGCAGAAACACCCGTTCCCACCAGAGCAAAATCCTTTCTGCCCCACTCTCGTCGTTCAGCACCTTTTCGAAGTTCTTCTCAATGGCAGAAACTCAACTCTGAAGAAACCTTCCGCTATATACCAGAGAACTAAGTAACATCACCTGCTTCAGAAGATAGCAAACGGCATATCTACTGAAAAAAAAAAAAAACAATAAGGATTACTATCGTCCCTGTGCGAATAATTACCTTTGTATATCCCTCTTTCCAACCTGATGTCTCTCGCCGGCCGTTGTGACCGAGCGGTTCCAGGCGCTTCAGTCCGGAATCGCGCTGCTGCGACGGTCGCAGGTTCGAATCCTGCCTCGGGAATGGGCGTGTGTGATGTCCTTAGGTTAGTTAGGTTTAAGTAGTTCTAAGTCTAGGGGACTGATGACCTCAGATGTTAAGTCCCATAGTGCTCAGAGCCATTTGAACCATTTGATATCCCTCATTTTCTCTGTTCTTAGCCGATACAGTGTCCTTAAATTTTCTTTTCCCAGAATTCGCTGTATCGGAAAACATTCATTTTGTACACCTATAAATCCTTCTCATACCTGCCGCTATCGTCATTGTCTTTAATGCCATTATTATTATTATTATTTTTATTATTGTTGTTATTATTATTATTGCTATTCTTATTATCATTACTAGTGGCAGCAGCTGCAGTAGTACAAGTACTGTCAGTATTCACTTTGTTATTTTATAACATGATATATATTAAAATTGCTGTGTTAATTCATAACATGAGATATATTGAAATTGCTCTTTCATAAGTAGCTATAATGTAGTAAGTATTGCACCTTTGGAACCCTCGTCCGGTCGAAGAGGGAGTCTGATGACCCTTAACAGATCTTATTAAATGAATAAATAAGATAAATAAAGAATAAAATTTCGGAAAACAGAACCTTTGTGCATCAACTGGGCGTCACATACTACCGTTCCCTGCTTTTGGGACGTAGTGAAGCGATACACTGGTGAACACGGCAGATTCAATCCCTTCCTGTGAGAGATCGAATAACTTTCCACTCTCAGAAAAAATACCACGCTCATACAATGAAGTAATCGTAACAGAGCCGAAATAAAAATTGTAAAGCAATATTTGACAGTCATGTTACAAAATATACACGGGAATTTTCACAAGAACCTCCAGGGTTTCATATGAAGACTCGGCGAAATCTACAAGACATACGGAACGACGACATATGTCGGTAGATAAAGCGTCTCCAAGAGTTTATTTTCGTAATACTCGCCATGGAGTAGTTGCACCAGAGGCCAAGCGTGTCATTACCTGCTTGGCTTTGTCTTACCGAATGAATTCATACCTGCAGATAGACAACACAATGAACAGATTTCCAAAGTGGGCTGATTTCATGCCTTCCCAGGTACTTCGTGTCAGCTACATCGCGCACGTGCTGACGTTCGCCATCGTCACATGTGGTGGCCATACGCAACATCCGAGTAAGTTGCCCTGTCGACTAACATAATTTTTATTCCATGTCATTGGGAAGATCCTTAGAAAACATCAACAAAATGTGTGGAACTTGATCGAGTGGTAACAAGATAACTCCATGATACATGCTGCGATCATGGACGGTCATACAAATATGTGTATGATGCGTTCAGGAGGACACTCTTTTTTTCACATGCTGCATTATGTCTACTAGGGCCTGCCATCTTATTGTTTTATTATTTTATCCAGGCCGAAGTGCACCATGCAAACCACTTAGCCGATACCCACAGCCGCCACTTAGCAGCAGAATTGTGCTCCGCAATCGGGGTTCAAAATGGCTCAAATGGCTCTGAGCACTATGGGATTTAACATCTGAGGTCATCAGTCCCCTAGATCGTAGAACTTCTTAAACCTAACTTACCTAGGGACATCACACACATCCATGCCCGAGGCAGGATTCGAACCTGCGACCGTAGCGGTCGCGCGATTCCAGACTGACGCGCATAGAACCACTCGACCACAACGGCCGGCGCAATTGGGGTCACAGGCATTGTTGTCCATGGGGCAGCTCATGAGGGTGGGGCAACAATTAAGCTTATTTTTAAAGAAAAAACTAGAAGTTAGAAATTATAAATTTATGGCATATTTTAAGAAGAGAACAGAAAGGAGAAAGAAAAGTTTAGCTAAAGATTTCCCTAAATCAACACTATCCAGGGAAGAACGGAACTGACCTTCAAGTTCGGCTTCCCCGTGTGGTGCTACGCATGTTAGTATAACCGCACGAACATCACTCCTCGAGTAAACTCGTTTTGTTCAGCCCATGTAGACATAATCTAATATAAAATCAAAAACCGCACCACGAAGGAATAGAGTTGTTGGAATCCCGCCTGAGAGATTAAGCGCTAAAGTCTGTGTAACTGGTGCATTAGACCAAACTATCTCAGATGGGGAGAGATCCGGCGACCTTGCTGGCCAGTGTAGGGTTAGGCAAACACGAATACAAGCAGTAGAAACTCTCGCCGAGTGCGGGCCAGCAATACCTTTTTTGCGTCATCAGTCTTTGGACTGATTTGATGCGGCCCGCCACGAATTTCTTTCCTATGCCAATCTCAGTTATTTCCACGGTGTATTCCAATCTCTGTCTTCCTTTACAGTTGTTACCCTCTACTGCTCCCTCTCGTACCATGACAGCTATTCCGTGAAGTCTTAAAACATGTCCTACCATCCTGTCCCTTCTTCTCCTCATTGATTTTCACATATTCATCTGCTCGCCGGTCCTGCGGAGAACCTCCTCATTGTATACCTTATCAGTCCACCTCATCGTCGACTTTCTTCTGCTAAACCACATTTCAAATGCTTCGATTCTCTTATTTTCCAGTTTTCCTGCAGTCCTTGTTTCAGTACCATAGAATTCTGTGCTCCAGACGCACATTCTCAGAAATTTCTTCTTCGAGTTAAAGCCTATGTTTGATATTAGTAGACTTCTCTTGGCCAGGAATGCCGCTTTTGCCAGTGTTGATCTGCTTTTTATGTCCTTTTTGCTCGGTCCGTCATGGGTTATTTTGCTACCTACCTTAACTTCTGCCACTTCGTGATAACCTGTCGTGATGTTGAATTTCTCGCTGTTCTCATTTCTGCTGCTTCTCATTACTTTCGTCTTTCTTCGATTTACTCTCGGTCCACATTTGTACTCATTAGACCATTCCATTCAATAGATCTTGTAATTCTTCCTCACTTTCACTGAGGACAGCAATGTTATCAGCGAATCTTATCACTGATATCCTTTCACCTTAAATTTAAATTCCGCCCTTCGACCTTCCGTTTAATTTCGTCAAAGTTTCTTCGATGTATAGATTGAACAGTAGGACAGTAGACTACACTCCCGTCTTAGATCCTGTTTTTTTCGATTACTGTAGGGCCTTGTCCTCTTAGCTTGCATTTATCGCGAGTCACCAGTCTATCGCAAAACCACAACCTACTGGAAAAAATCGCAGGTGACTCCTGTATATAAGAAGAGTAAAAGGACTGACCCACAAACTTACAGATCTGAATCCTTAACATCGATCTTTTGCTGAGTTCTTGAACATTTTCTCAGTTCGAATGCAATAAAGTTTCTGATACAGAAAAGTTTCTGAACACAAATCGGCGCGGCTTTAGAAAGTATAGCTAAGTGAAACTCAGCTTGCCCTTTCCTCACATGATACTCTGAGCACTACGGGTGAAGCGCAACACGCAGAATCGTTATTCCTTGATTTCCGAAAAGCGTTTGACATGGTGTCCCACTGCAAACTGCCAACGAAGGTACGAGCATACGGAACAGTGTTCCAAATATGTGAGTGGCTCCAAGTGTAAATAATAGGACCCAGATGGTTCCTGTCGCTCAGAGGCAATGTTATCGTCAAGAGTGCCCCGCGGAAGTGGAATAGGACGGCTACTATTCTCTATATACGTAAATAATCTGACGGACGGGTTGGGCAGCAATCAGCGGCTGTTTGCTGATGTTGAGTTTTACGAGAAGGTTCCGTTGTTGAGTGGCTGTAGGAGGACACAGGATGATGCAGACAAAATTGCAATTTGGTGTGATGAATCGATGCCAGCTCTATATGTAGAAAAACAGAAGTTAATGAAGATTTAATAGGAAAAAAGTAATGTTCAAATACCCGCATTAGTGGTGTGCTACTTGACAGGTCACGGCGATATATAAATATTTAGGAGTAACTTTGCAGAGTGATATGAAATGGAAAGAGCATGTAGTACTGTAATGGGGAAGGCAAATAGCCGACTTTGATTCATTGCGAGAGTTTTAGAAATGTGTGGTTTATCCATAAAGGCGACTGCTTACAGAAGACTAATGCTACCCATTCCTGAGTACTGCTCGAGGTTCTGTTAAAGGAGCACATCTGAACAATTAAAAGGCGGGTTGCTAGATTTGTTATCGGTAAGTTCGATCAAAACGCAAGAACCATGTAGATGCTTCGGGAACTCCAATCGAAATCCGTGGATGGAAGGCGGCGTTCCCTTCGGGGAACGCTATTGAGAAAAGTATCGACATTTGAAGCTGACTGAGGTTCAAATGGTTCAAATGGCTCTGAGCACTATGGGACTCAACTGCTGAGGTCATTAGTCCCCTAGAATTTAGAACTAGTTAAACCTAACTAACGTAAGGACATCACAAACATCCATGCCCGAGGCAGGATTCGAACCTGCGACCGTAGCGGTCTTGCGGTTCCACACTGCAGCGCCTTTAACCGCACGGCCACTTCGGCCGGCAGCTGACTGAGGAACGATGCTAAAGCCACCAATGTATATATCGAGTAAGGACCACGAATGTAAGGCAAGAGAAATTTGGGTTCGTACGGAGACGTGTAGATAGTCGTTTTTCCCTCGCTCTTTTTGCATGTGGGACAGGAAGGGCAATAACTAGTACTGTTAAAAGTACCCTCGGCCACTCACCGTACGTGGCTTGCGGAACATGTACGTAGATGCAGAAGGCTGTAACAGGACTCTTTAAGCACCGCCTACAAGTACAATAAGTAAAACTGAATTATCTGTTATCCATCCTAGAATTGTGGTTTATATATTGGAAGAGCCCTGAAGCTGTACACAGAAAGTAAAAGGATACAAGCAAAGAAATTAGGGAAAGAAATACACTACTGGCCTTTAAAATTGCTACACCACGAAGATGGTGTGCTACACACGCAAAATTTAACCGACAGGAAGAAGATGCTGTGATATGCAAATGTTAGCTTTTCACAGCATTCACACAAGGTAGGCGCCGGTGGCGACACCTACAACGTGCTGACATGAGGAAAGTTTCCAACCGATTTCTCATATACAAACAGCAGTTGACCGGCGTTGCCTGGTGAAACGTTGTCGTGATGCCTCGTGTAAGGAGGAGAAATGCGTACCATCACGTTTCCGACTTTGATAAAGGTCGGATTGCAGCCTATCGCGAATGCGGTTTATCGTATCGAGACATTGCTGCTCGCGTTGGTCGAGATCCAATGACTGTTAGCAGAATATGGAATCGGTGGGTTCAGGAGGGTAATACGGAACGCCGTGCTCGATCCCAACGGCCTCGTATCACTAGCAGTCGAGATGAAAGGCATCTTATCCGCATGGCTGTAACGGATCGTGCAGCCACGTCTCGATCCCTGAGCCAACAGATGGGGACGCTTGCAAGACAACAATCATATGCACGAACAATCGACGACGTTTGCAGCATCATGGAGTATCAGCTCGGGGACCATGGCTGCGGTTACCCTTGACGCTGAATCATAGACAGGAGCGCCTGCGATGGTGTACTCAACGACGAACCTGGGTGCACGAATGGCAAAACGTCATTTTTTCGGATGAATCCTGGTTCTGTTAGGCGACATCGCGGCGAACGCACATTGGAAGCGTGTATTCGTCATCGCCATACTGGCGTATAACCCGGCGTGATGGTATGGGATGCCATTGGTTACTCGTCTCGGTCACCTTTTGTTCGCATTGACGGCACTTTGAACAGTGGACGTTACATTTCAGATGTGTTACGACCCGTGCCTCTACCCTTCATTCGTTCCCTGCGAAACCCTACATTTCAGCAAGATAATGCACGACCGCTTGTTGCAGGTCCTTTGCAGGCCTTTCTGGATACAGAAAATGTTCGACTGCTGTCCTGGTCAGCACATTCTCCAGTTCTCTCACCAACTGAAAACGTCTGGTCAATGGTGGCCGAGCAACTGGCTCATCTCAATACGCCAGTCACTACTCTTGATGATCTGTGGTATCGTGTTGAAGCTGCATGGCAGCTGTACCTGTACACGCCATCCAAGCTCTGTTTGACTCAATGCCCAGGCATATCAAGGCCTTTATTACGGCCAGAAGTGGTTGTTCTGGGTACTGATTTCTCAGGATCTATGCACCCAAACTCGTGAAAATATAATCACATGTCAGTTCTAGTATAATATATTTGTCCATTGAATACCCGTTTATCATCTGTATTTCTTCTTGGTGTAGCAATTTTAATGGCCAGTAGTGTAAATTGCTGAAGACGAATGGAATTCCGTCACATGGTTTCAGATGTGACATCAAGAGAATTCATTCTGCCATTCTCTTTACCCATTATGGAACCTGTGCAAGTCATGAGAAGTTGAATGTATGAAATTTACCTTATTGGACAGCTTGGTATCTATTTTGTGGGGGGGGGGGGCAAGTTTAGAATAGGAGCAGCTGAGTGTCAACACTAGGAGTCAGCTTGTTGTAGACTAAGTAATCAGTAATAGATACGCACAAGTTCTTACCAGGGTCCTACAGATCCTACTACACGAAGTATCACTTGAAATACGTAAATGTCTGCGTCTCGTGTACAGTTGGTGCCCGGCTAGCTTCTTTCTTGTGACTGGAAAACGCTCACCTGGCTGGTTCCCGGCTTGAAAGCATTATTAATTATTCTGCGGCTTCACGTGATTGGGAAACTGAAAATTTTTCTTGTGGACAAGTCTATGCAAAATACTGACGCCCCATTAATACACTGTCACAAAAATAAATTAGAACACCCATAGAGAGTTTTAAAATTCATTCAGAATTTATCGAAGAAACAGTACGTGGTTGAGCATATAGAATCATTACACTTACAGACCAATAGCTCATGTGTTTGTGACGTACCAGATATTGACCCATGCGGAAACACCTAGATTGATACGCTGTGTAGCTTCCAAAGGCGGCAGTGTATGCACTGTCTGTGGCATGCAGTCGATCATCAAGTTGATGAATACTGTACTGGGATGTATTCCATACTCTCTCTATTTGCATAGCCGTATAAGATCTGTCGGTGGAAGAGTCGCATGAGTCACTTGTAGTCCCATCGTATTCCACATGTGCTCGATAGAAGACAAGTGCAACGATCTTGTTGGCCAGGAAAGCTGCTGCACGTCTCTCGTAGAGCATGTTGATTTTCACGGGTCGTGTGTGAGCGAGCATTAACCTGTTGGAACAGCACATCACCATATTGACTCAAGAATGATAGAAAAACGAGTTGAACAACATTCTGATCGTATTGTGTATTGATCAGCGTCTCTCCACAGACACCAAAAGTGAAAGAGAGTTGTAGCATGTAGCATCCTCGACCGTGAGGCCTGGTGGGACCAGTGTATCCCAGACGAATGCACTATTCGAGATAGCGTTTGCCAGGTCTACGTCGTACTCGCGCACTAGGATTACTTGTATGTAGGCAGACTTTGCTTCCATCGCTGAAGATGAAAGCGCGCCATTCTATCTTCTGGCTCGTCCTCAGTCAGCACCAATCGAGGTGCGTAATTCGATGCTGTGGCGTGAGGCGAAAACGCGTTGGTAGGGTGGGTGCACGCAGTCTCAGTAATCGGTTCGCAACAGTTTGTGCTGACACTGTGGGGTCATATTTGATAGTACCTGTGCTGTGAAAGTCGTAAGGTCTGCCACTGCTGCCCTTACGTGGACATCCACATTCTGGCCTACAGGTGAGAAAATTCTCACGTTTTTCACGGTTGCCGCCATCTCTGACAACTAACGTGGCATATTCTCCGTAAGAACCATTCCGTCTCTCAGAATGCCACAATTTGACCCCTGTTACACTTGCTAAAATCGGCTGTAGGACTCAGGAGTGCGTCTCTGTAGTTCTGTGCTTGCTTGCTCTAGGTGTTTGCATCATACCGAGCCTTAAGTCCATGCGTACTCGCTTTTAAAAGACAGGAAAAGTTAGCTCTTTAGCTCTTTAGCTATGAGGCTATGTCATTTGCTATCGTTTGCAGAACGTCTACCATATGGTGGCATATTCTGTTATCGAATCAAAACCGACATCGTCTTTCAAGGTGTTCCGTTTCTTTTCCAGCAGCGTATTTGCACGTCGTTACACTTGCAGCGTGTGAAAACATATCGAATAAATTTGTTCAGGCTGTCCAAATGTTATTGCACCAGTGACTGGATGTCATAAATGGCATTTTGTGGAAGTGTTTCTGACCACGTTTTGCGATTTCCTTTTTGTTACATTGCACAGGGATCACTTACCTAGACGCTCATGCGGTGGACCTCTCTGATGTGGCTTCCCCCCATGACCAGACCTACCCTTAGGCAGAACACAAAGTTTTGTTACTATTCCTGCTGTCATTTGTGATGTAAATGTATATCACAAAATTAGCTCGGTTGTCTTTTGTGCCCATGCGAAATCGATACTTAATAATCGTTGTACGCCAATGTCGTGTTTACATAAGACCATTAATTTTTTAACATTCACCAATATGTCTAAGCTTTGGCTAAAACAGCAAAGAGAGTTGGTATTGTAGTTAATTGGTGAATTATGTTTAGATGACATGTTCTTTGCCTTCCACTTGATGTGTCGCTTCAGCTACATGTAGCAAAAGGTAATTAGTATAGCTTTTAGATGACACTTTTCCCAGTTATTCTCAATTTCACAAGATTTGGCACGCAGGACACACACAACTGAGAGGCAAGACAATTAATTAATTATCGTATCCTCAGCTTGTTGTAGACTCTCTTAGCTGCGTCAAGCTTGAACGGCCTGTCGGCCAGACGCAATAGTTCGTTATGATAACACGAACTGCTGCATTAGACAGCAAATTGTTTGAAGCTCAAAACAAATAATTTATAACTTTTACTTATTGCAATTTCTGTGACAGTACGTTTCGATTTACAGAGAGTGATATGCAGTTGAATGCGTGCCTTTGAGGTATGCCACATTAGTAGCAGAAATTACTGTATCTCCATTTGAAAAAGAGAAGATGATACCGATGTGTCTGTAATTAAGAGATAGGGAGTACCAGATACAAGTGCAGATATTTTTATTCGTGAGTGGCAGTGCAATAAAAAACATTACATCAACATTTACATCATTTACATACTGATAATTACAGCTATTAGGAGTACTACGTTTTTAGGTTGTTTCTTACCTAAAACTAAATGTGTTGAGAGCAAGCCATTAATACTTAGACCTATATCCCACTGGATAGCACGTAAGGAGTTGGAGTGTGGACACTTGGACGTGGAACGGGTAGTCTATACTGCAGGCGTAGTCCACTTAGTAGTGCAGTTTGCGAATATGCATAAAACATCAGGTAGTTAATTAAATGACGTGTTTGCAGGATGACTGTTTGACACAGAGCAGAACAACCAACACTGTGATATGAGTACATATTTAGGTACCACATATAAATATGTCTGCAGTTGTGCTCAGAACACCCTGTAAATATTATTAAACTGCTACCTCGGCAACAGTAGCTTCCAGGAGCAACAATAGTTTGATTAGCAACATTTCACGTAATCACTGACCACATTTAAAAATTAAAAATGCTGTCATAATATACTCTTTATGATGTATACTCTTATATTAACAGTGTACCACAATAACCTAAATATTACACTTAGATGCAGTGTGATTTTCTTGACGCAGCGCAGTTGATGGCGCGCAAATATCTGGACTTCATTCATTCAGTATTTGAGAACGACAATACTGGACGACTTCCAACTACCATACACATAATTTCAAACCTTCGCGAAAATTTTTCTCGGTGATACCCCCCACAAAACGTTGTAAGCAAAATAGATTATCACTTACTGCATTTTCGCTGTCCGTGCAGTAACACCTCAGCGTTAGACATTACTTCTCTACTACCACCTCTATTCGCAACACAGTTTGCAGCCAGCATCCACACATATCACTGAATACACATGTTTGTCACTGAGTATACATATTTGCAAAATTTTATCATTGTAAGACACATGATTCAGGAGAAAAAATTTCAAAGGCATTCAGATAATTGAAAAACTAGCTTCTGCTTAAAAAGGAGCGCAAATTATCCAGACTATATTCATCCATAGTTTCACAGTGAATGCACTTAGCGACTTCCAACAAAAATTAAGAATAATTTAAAAGCTTTCGTCAACATTTTCTCACTTGCATTCTGAAGGTCAAAAATTTAACACAGTAACTTAACTTAATTAATGTTCAGAATCACAGTTTTATTAAATCTCATGACGGTAATAACTTGCATCAACATGACATTCCCGTCAGTAATTCGTCCTTCGTAAGGGAGGTTTCAACATTGTTGATGATATCTTGTTAATAGTGAAGAACTTTGAAATGTAGGCCTCCAAATTTGCTTTGTCTACGGAAGAGAGTTGAACTAAGGCATTCGTAGTTAATCCTGATACAGTCTCAGTTTTCACACTGTTTATCCTTGCTGCCGTAATAATGATCGCATGCTTGCATAGTGGCTCGCAGTCCACCCAATGAGTTTGCCTAGTGCCAGAGGGTAGAGTTGCTTATGTTTCTGCCTCTGCTTTCAACAAATAAGATGAAAGAACTTTTGTCGGTAGTTACGTATAAATAAGCAGTGCAACGTACATGTTACAATGATACTATCTTCTTGGGTGGAGTCTACACGTAGGACTTCTACATCTACATCTACATCTATACTCCGCGAGCCACCTTACGGTGTGTGGCGGAGGGTACTTATTGTACCACTATCTGATCCCCCCTTCCCTGTTCCATTCACGAATTGTGCGTGGGAAGAACGACTGCTTGTAAGTCTCCGTATTTGCTCTAATTTCTCGGATCTTTTCGTTGTGATCATTACGCGAGATATATGTGGGCGGTAGTAATATGTTGCCCATCTCTTCCCGGAATGTGCTCTCTCGTAATTTCGATAATAAACCTCTCCGTGTTGCGTAACGCCTTTCTTGAAGTGTCCGCCACTGGAGCTTGTTCAGCATCTCCGTAACGCTCTCGCGCTGACTAAATGTCCCCATGACGAATCGCGCTGCTTTTCGCTGGATCATGTCTATCTCTTCTATTAATCCAACCTGGTAAGGGTCCCATACTGATGAGCAATACTCAAGAATCGGACGAACAAGCGTTTTGTAAGCTACTTCTTTCGTCGATGAGTCACATTTTCTTAGAATTCTTCCTATGAATCTCAACCTGGCGCCTGCTTTTCCCACTATTTGTTTTATGTGATCATTCCACTTCAGATCGCTCCGGATAGTAACTCCTAAGTATTTTACGGTCGTTACCGCTTCCAATGATTTACCACCTATGGCATAATCGTACTGGAATGGATTTCTGCCCCTATGTATGCGCATTATATTACATTTTATCTCATTGGCCGTCGTCTCCTCCCTCCTCCTTGTGGTGCTGCTGGCGTTTCTGCGAGGCCTGTAGTTCTCTTGCTTTAGATGCATCGACATGTGGAACATGTTGCAGTGTTATTCTGTAGTTGCAACGACAGAACAAAAATATCCTCAGGAATTGTAAAGCAGCTACGGATAGTAGGGCCACACAAATGAAGAAAATGTTACAGTGTGTCTGCATTGTGGGACACGATGATTACGTTGCTAATCTCTTCACTGATGGGTGCATGAACTGCTTTAATATACATTGCGACACTGTGCGACTGGTTTTGTGAAGTTTGTGGAACAGGGCGTCTGCAATCGCCACCGTCCGTGGTGGTGATTCCAGCGTGACAAAAGTTTTATGAAACTAGAACAAACACCGGAACGAACTAGCATTGTGTACAGTCCGCGAGCACTTGCCGGATAGGAAATGTTTACACCGTAGAGCACTATGTTGCTGTCTCTTCTGCTTTCCGGTGCGAATTTTAAAAGATAAGGTCGAACACGAAGAAAATTAAAATGATGATGATAGATTAACTGTAGAGGCAAGTTAAGTAAAGTCAACAAAATGGCTCTGAGCACTATGGGACTCAACTGCTGTGGTCATAAGTCCCCTAGAACTTAGAACTACTTAAACCTAACTAACCTAAGGACAGCACACAACACCCAGCCATCACGAGGGAGAGAAAATCCCTGACCCCGCCGGGAATCGAACCCGGGAACCCGGGCGTGGGAAGCGAGAACGCTACCGCACGACCACGAGATGCGGCAAGGTCAACATATGAAACTAAAGTAAACACTGCCCGAACAAACCATGAAGGTCCACGGTAGCGAACGGCCGCCCGCAGGCGTCACTGCATGCGGATATGGAGGGGCATGTGGTCAGCACACCGCTCCGACTGCCGGATGTCAGTTTACGAGACCGGAGCCGCTGTTTCTCAATCAAGTAGCTCCTCAGTTTGCCTCACAAGGGCTGAGTGCACCCCGCTTGCCAATAGCGCTGGGATGGCCACACATCCAAGTGCTAGCCCAGCTCGACAGCGCTTAATTTCGATGATCTGACGGGAACCAGTGTACCACTGCGTCAAGGTCACTGACTTCGCTGTATGAAGCACAAATATAAAAAGAGTAAATTAACTTAGCTGTTTGGGTAGTGGAGGAATTGATGGTAACAGAAGTTACGTAGACAGTAAAAGAAGAATCGAAATCAGAAACTAAAACTTCCAAAATGAAAGTCACGTATGTATTATTGAAACATCGGTGAAAAGGAAGTAATTTATTTCCTGTTATGAAGGTTGAATTCTCTACAGACAGGAAAGCAAAGAATAAGAAAGTGTACAGATTTAGAATAGTAATTGCCACTCCACCCACCCAACCCACGATTCTTTACAAAATCGGACTTTTGTGTATGACACGTAATATCTTCTGAACTATGTCCCGCACAATAATATAATTCTGCAGGTCTATTCAATGGTATATGAAGATACTATCTGCAAAGTATGTTACGAATAGAACTTGCAGTGAGGAAGTAATGAATTAAAACGACATAACTGATGCTGAAGTTTTACTGCATGAGTGGTGACAAATGTAGTAGGCGATAATTTTTTTCCTTTCATTATTTTGTGAGGAATATTCAATTATGTGTGAAGTTTGTTGGAAGTCGCTAAGTGATCTCATTCTGAAATACTGGCTACATAATCTGTAATTTGCACTCCTTGGGTTGCACTGCCTCAATACACATATACAGACTGTGAATGAAATACTTGGCTTCCAATGTTAAACTTCTAGCGTAACCTTATACCTCTTAGTGAATAGATTATGACAGGTATTTAATGTTTAAATTCAGTCAATAGTTATATGAAATACTGAAAATCGAGTTTTTGCTGCCCCTGGAAACCGTTAGAGAGGCAACATGCTTCATTAGAGAATGATAAAATTATTAAAATTCTACAGTAATGACGGAAGCTGAAGAAATGGATTAAAATATGTGCCTCAGCTGGGACTCGAATCCGGGCATTCTTGCTTTTTTTTTTTAATCTCATTTTGTTCGTTATTCTTCGTTCCACTCGTTCGGGGCGGACGTCCTATGAAACCCATTTAAGTTCATCGTTAACCCATTTACTAAGATTTTTTTTTTCTGCACGAACTACACAAGTAGAATGCCCCCCCCCCCCCCTTCCCCACAACACAAACTTCAACTCATATCTTCAGCCTTATTTTCCCCCTAAATTGTCACTGTTTCCAGGGCTCTCCGGCATTGACGTAATGGGGAAGTTCTGTACCAAAGGTGATCTTGTAGATCTTATAATTAAATTTTCCCCGAGAAATTTAAGTCTCGTCTTTATCTACGATAATGATGGAAGCTGAAGAAGTGAATTAAAATTTGTGCCACGGCTGGGATGCGTCACAAATTAGGGGGAAAATAAGCTGACTATTTGAACTGACTTTTGTGTTGGCGAGGGCATTCGACTACGGTGGTGTGATGGTAAGCATTTCTGCCTAGTAAGCAAGAAGGCCCATGTTCAAGTTGCAGCAGAAGTGCAAATTTTAATGCATTTCTTCAGCTTCCATCACTATCGTAGATAAGGAATTCCATCATTATCGTAGACAAAGATGATAAATGTCTCAGGGAAAATTTAATTACAAGATCTAATAAGATTCTACTTGATAAGAATAACGCAATAAGACGGACTGCGTATTCGGATCGATTAAGCCGTTTGGCAACGTTACACAGATGTTACGAAGGTCACAAAACGCCCTGTACTGAAATAAAACTGAATGAGCAGAATGTGGGATGCAAAATTTCAGGACACCTATTAATATGCATTTATTGGACACCGAGCCCGCTCGCTAAATTCACCGATAACATCTTCTGAAGAGAAAAAAAAATGTTCAAATGTGTGTGAAATCTTATGGGACTTAACTGCTAAGGTCATCAGTCCCTAAGCTTACGCACTACTTAACCTAAATTATCCTAAGGACAAACACACACACCCATGCCCGAGGGAGGACTCGAACCTCCGCCGGGACCAGCCGCACAATCCACGACTGCAGCGCCTTAGACCGCGCGGCTAATCACGTGCGGCTTCCGAAGAGACGTTTTGTAAAGAAAATCAAAAGGGAAGTGCAGAACTTCCACAAGCCAAAGTGAAATCAGTGGAGTAAGTTGCAGTATCAGTAGGTCACATCAACGATGCACTCTTTTTAGATGATGATACGTCATTTTCATCTTTTAGCTAAGGACGTGGAGAGTGTGAATGATGAAAATCACTGCAACGTTGTCACTTGCAACATCTCTAATCAAGTGCATTTCCTCGAGAATCAGAGAGAGAATAATGTTTCCAAAAGCAACCTTGTCAGAAAGTATCCGTTACTACTCTGTTTTATAACGTAACAACCAAGAGCAGCGATAGAAATGTCAAGGCAGCGCTGATGTCCTCCTGAAAATGCATTTTGTTCTAAAATTATGGCGCCAGTATTTCAGCAGTAAGGGTCGGAGGTCTTTTACGTAGGAGGTGAATTACTTCCACGTACAGCGCTCACACCTCCGAGGTCCAGGGCCGAGATATACTGGCCAGGCCGTTACGAAGGAGTTATTTTAGCGCCCAAGAGGCTCGCCATTCACCTTCTTTCTCTCAGTGCACAATGTGCAATCATTGTGTACGGTAATAGTGTAAAGGGGATGGAAAAGTACTTGTCAACGAGCTATTATTAGATAGATGAGATGTGCTTTTTTTTCTATAGATCCACGCTGAGCACATGTTTACTTATGCAGAATATACAGTAAAACGAGAGTACGATTACATGTTACGTACAAAAAAAAGTATCTGTTGAAGGAACTTTAACATTTCTAATTTAAATGGTCGTCATGGATGTGGAGTAATTCAGCAAATCATAAACATGTTTTCATTTAAGAGGCACTAACAAACAGATCGCAAAACGAGTAAATATATCACACACTGAGATGTATATGATCTACATCTAGATCTACATTTATACTCCGCAAGCCACCCAACGGTGTGTGGCGGAGGGCACTTTACGTGCCACTGTCATTACCTCCGTTTCCTGTTCCAGTCGCGTATGGTTCCCGAGAAGAACGACTGCCGGAAAGCCTCCGTGCGCGCTCGAATCTCTTAAATTTTACATTCGTGATCTCCTCGCGTGGTATAAGTAGGGGGAAGCAATATATTCGATACCTCATCCAGAAACGCACCCTCTCGAAACCTGGACAGCAAGCTACACCGCGATGCAGAGCGCCTCTCTTGCAGATTTCTTAGGCTGTTGTAGGCACGCATCATCAAACAGAGAATCAGTTTGCAACACTTATGTATAATGATCCCATTACTGTGCTGAAGATGTGCAGATGTCATGGATATTGACGGTTCGACGGGTGTTCGGTAAGTAATCCAACACATTTTTCGGTTTAAAAAGTGCGACATTTGTTGCGGGACATCGTAGAATATATCCCGCTTCAGCCCCTACAGATTCATGAAGTCCCAGTAGGTGGCGGCTATACGTAGCTCTCAAACTGGCGTTTTTAATAAGGTCCGTTCCAAGCAGTGAGCTGTCATTGAGTTTCTTCTGGCGGAAAACTATAGCATCGCACATATTCATAGGCGCTTGCAGAATGTCTACGGAGACCTGGTGCTGAACAAAAGAGCGGTGAATCCTTCGGCGTGGCGTCTATTATCTTCGCAACAAGACCGCTCAAACCTGTCCATTCTCCCGCGTGCGGGCCGGCCGCACACGCCTATGACGCGTGCAATGTTGGAACTTCATTCGAAGTGATCGGCGGATCACAAACAAACACCTCCTTCCAAAACAAACACCTCGCTCCAAAACTGACATCATGAAAGTCGGCACACCGAAGAGGAGCTCACAAAACTTTATTGAACGTTATTCCCCATCCACCCTACAGACCGAATTTCGCCCCTTCCGACTTCCATCTGTTTTGGCCAGTGAAGGATGAATTCCGTGGGTAGCAGTATTTGGATGGTGGAGAGGTTATTGATGTAGCAGGACATTGGCTCCGACGTCGACTAGTAGAGTGGTACCCTGAGCTGGGCATACATGCCCTCCAAATAAGGTGGCCACATCGAATGAAGATTATGTTGAAAAATAACATTTTGTATGCCAGCGAATGGGCAATAATGTGATCTATTGGAATCCTGAATGAAATAAACTTGCTTTAAGAAAGAAAGAATTGTATTGCATTACTTATTGAACTCTCCTCGTAATGACATGAACATCAGCTAGTTCTGCAAAGATATTTTCTGACGTAGAAAGAATTGGCCACCGATGAATGCTTTAGGTGCCCATTAAACTGAAATTTATTGGTAACTAAATCTTTTATAGGTGCTGATAAGTTACGCAACATGGATGTTCCTGAATAATGGGCAGCTGTCTTGGTCAAAGAAAGTGAGTTTTGATTACATTAACGGAGCAATTGGTTTGTAAACCAGAAATATTATTCATGACAAATTTCATTATGCAATAAATAAATTGAGAAGCCGTCTCTAATATACCCAGTTCCTTGAACAGGCCTCTGCAGGACTCCCTTGAGTTCGCACCAGACATAATTTGTATTGTACGCTCAGTACAAGTGTTCGATAGCTATTGGTAAGCAAGAGCTCTTAGTCCCGTGCTTAAAGAAACCACATAGCCGACGGAAAACTTGAACCATTTACCTCAGTGTCCTGCCTGAAATCAATCAAATTCAGATGGATCTAAGCACTATGGGACTTAACATCTGAGGTCATCAGTCCCCTAGACTTAGAACTACTTAAACCTAACTAACCTAAGGACATCACACACATCCATGCCCGAGGCAGGATTCGAACCTGCGACTGTAGCGGTCGCGCGGCTCCAGACCGAAGCGCCTAGAACCGCTCAGCCACAACGGCCGGCGAAAGCAATCAGTCTAGCCTCGAAACTATGGTGTTTAGTTTCGCAAACAAATGTAATACTGAACACAATTGACTAGTAATATTATGCTAAATTGTGCCAGTTTCCTATACACGTTGACATACCGTGCAGACGGACTGATAAAGTGTTTCATGTTCTACTGAAACAAAAAGTCTTTTCAATAACAAGGAAAAATGCAATAACGTTGAATACTTAAATACCTAATTAATTGTGATCCTCCGATGGATGATTTTTCCAACGTAGAATTCACTGTAAGATATTAGCTAATTCAGCTTCATGGGAATATGGTTCTTTTGTGTTATGCGGAAGTTTAGAAACCACCGACCATGAATATTAAAAATAACCATGGATTTTATGCTCATTTTCTTGTTTTCTTGATTTGGTGTACTCCGTCATTTGACTGAAGTAAATGCAGTTCATATACTTCCTTTATCGACTTTTCGCTTTTGTAAGAACATTAAAAATTGTATTGCTTTATCATTTCGAGATTACTTTCTGTGAAGGAGCGATGTGTTTGGCTATTTGAAACGTCTTTTTCGTCTACCATTTGTATTCCCTTTAAATACAACCTGCACCCAGAACAACGGCTGTAATAATAATAATGAAATGTATGGAGACTGCAATGGCAGAATATCTTATGCTAAACGTTCCGAAATGCAGTGCCAAGTTAGCTTTATCAAAATCTTCACGACAGTTTCAACAGCACTATTTAAACTTTCCACAGACTCCTAAGTATTACTGAGCAGAGTGCTTGCACTACAAAAAATTTTACCCCACACGAAAACGTTCGCGAAATCCTGTTCAGTCATAAAAATAATTGCCCACAACAGCATGAGAGAGCCTGTAATTCTGGCTGCAATTGAAGGAACCTGACTATAGCAAAATTTACTTAGGAAGTCATACTCGTGTAGCGAACTAACTGCGAAATGTTGGTATTTAGGATCGAGTCCTGATCACTGCCTATATTTAGCTAAGAGTAGATCTAATTCAACCCAATCGCTATGTTTACCTCCACAGCAGTGAAATTCTTCCTGTTGTTACCAAACTTTTTTTGTAAAGCTGAAACGGAAAAAAATACAGTACATACCGACATCTGAGCGAAGATGCTGTTAGGAATATAAATCGAAAAGGTATGTGAATTTTTTGCACAGTGAGAGATGTATCGATAGAACGCGCTGCGCGGGCTAAATACATTTGATCACTCTAACAGTAAACATGTTCAGATTAATTGTATTTCCAGGAATGAAAATTGCCAGAAATTGATATAACATGTTCCGTTACAGTCGTGAGCTGCAAGGGTATTGTAAAGTTGATTAACTACATGACGCCACCAATTGTATTTGTTATATACTGCGTGTTTTCCAGTTCTCCGTAACAGTTCTGTTTCACGAAGAGTCGCGTCGATAGTTACTGGATTTCGTGTTTTACAGAAACATATGTATTTCATGAACATGTGGCAGACTTATAAAAGTAAATAACCTGTAAGTAAAATACAGCTGGCACAATGAAGAATCACACCTGAACCTTGGATACCTAAACTGTAACGTTCTGGTCGTTAGGTAAAGCTATTGGCTGGAATCTCTGTCACGGGTGTCAAGCACTGCCGCATGATTCATCAGAATTAAGGAAAGACTTGGAAATAATTCTTAAACGTCATTTTCTTCATTTTTTAAGATGCCCATGAACAAATTTTATAATTATTAAGGCAATTAATTTCTTTCGATAACTACATATGTAATCTTGTACAATTTTTAAATGCTGCCACCTGACTGCCACACTTGTTATGAAGAGCGATTTTCTAGTGAGTGCGTAACTATGCTTAAAATCCATTTTCTAAGGAAAACTTAGGAAACGTTGTATGATAGCCAAATTACATCATTCGTAGTGAGTATCGGCTTTATTAATAGGAGGCGTCGGCTATCCTGCATCTGTTCTTTGCGCTCTTTTTCTTCTAAGAAAAAAACACTTGTAATATGGTATGTCCTTATAATCTGTGTGCCTTATCCACTATCGCATCCTCTTTTCCGACGACGATACAAAAGTGCAGAAGCGGCAGGAAATTTTTATGAGACGCTGAAAAGTCTCCCTGTGATCAATCATTGGTGCTGAGATCTTTGCTCTACATAAATTACTAGAATCACACAAAAATCAGCTACCTAGTACTTACCAAAAAAAAAAATCCGGAGAAAAGTAGAAGTATAAAGATTCTTCTTTCAAGGATGTAAAATTCCACAGGATTGATAAAGCAGAGACTAAAACTATATTTAAGAATATAATTCACTTAGTATTAAAAAATGTCACAAAATTGTGGAAAAAAGTCACTGAAACATAACACTGGCGCTCAAGAATAAGTGCATATGAAATACTGACAATAGGAAAACGACAGAAGAATATTTGTTTTGTAAATAAAACCGCCTATTCTCTCTGCAACTGTAATTTCTTTTTCCCACAAGCGTTTCGCCTTTTTTTACTGTAAGGTATCTCAGTGCGATCTAGAACGATACAATTTTGTTTTGATATGTGCTATTTTTAGATTATTAAACAGTTCGTGTCGCGTTTTTTTTATGTAGATAAGTAATTACTTACAGTTTGTTGGCATCTGGTCACACTACCAGACCAGATGAGAGGAAACAATATTTCTGTCTCGCTGCAGGGGATGGTCACGCACACAGGCTTGACAGAAGAATAAATTAAACGACTGGAAACACGGTGTTACAGAAGAATAATGAAAACGAAGTATTCCGCAAAAGCACGAAATGTACAAAGCTGCAAAGATAGGTAAGAAAATAAAACTGTGGTAATTCCTTTCCGCAATAATTGACATCTAGTAGACATTTAGCAATATTTATCTTAATCTTGGAAGAAATGTCAGGTTGTAGACAAAGATTAGTAAGGGAGAGTGTTGTACCTGGAGTATAGTGTAACTAGGAACACTGGGTGTTTGGTTGTCGATGTTTCAGTCTAGTGACCGATTCTACTAAGTTTTTACTAATAACTGAGTAAAAAAAAACCGAAATATCAGTTAGCCATAGCAACAGTGCTAAAATTTTTCCTTTTTGAAATAAACTTTTCTTAAGGAGTTATTTTATTCGTAAAATTTGCGTAGGTTTGAAATATTTATTATTATAGGAAATGGGAAACGCGATCAGTGATATTTTAATAACAGTACCCACAAAAACTAGCAACAAACACATGGCATGAGAATTTGTACAGCATTCCTCAGAAATTAACATCCCTGTTGCCACGTGTCGTGGCTTAAGGTATGCGTGTGCGTGCAGTGTGCAAGACTTACCAGCATCTTGTCTATATGGTAGTTCCTCACTGTTGTCGCATGACATCTGTTGTATTGTAGAAAAATTTGAAAATTTGCGGTGAGTTCCTATGGGACCAAACTGCTGAGCTCATCGGTCCCTAGGCTTACACACTGCTTAATCTAACTTAAACTAACTTACGCTAAGGACAACACACACATCAACGCCCGAGGGAGGACTCGAACCTTCGAAGGGGGAGAGGAGCCGCGCGAACCGTGGCAAGGCACCCAAGACCGCGCGGCTACCCCGCGCAGCTATGGCAGAATGGCACCAATCCTAGTCTGCAAATATTTTTACGATGTGGCGCAGCAATGAAATATTACGCTGCATTTGCTTAAAAGATTAAAGATTTGTCTGCCATTGCTACGAAATAATGAAACAGAAAGGAAATTATGATAGTAGTAATAAATTAAAATCTTAAAACAATTCATTCATTCTATAAAATAAAAATAAGAAGTAACTGATCTACTGGCTATTTCTATGTAATATGCCTTTATCTCTTATATGAATGTGTCGTGTCTGTCCTTTCGGAATAGACAACACGCGGAATACGCAGCTGTGAAACATATGATTTAGTTGAAGAAGGAGGGAGGAGAAAGGAACGGAAAGGAGTGCAGTCAGCTGCACTAAGATTTTGTGCGGCAACAGCGGCTACGAGTAAAAATGTGTAGTGGAGCGGGATTCGAACCCGAGATCGTCCGCTTACTAGTTAGGTGCGTTAACCATTGCGCCACCCAGGACGCCGTGTTTGTCCCAACAGTGCGAACTATCTCGTAACGTCTGTCGGCCAACTCTCACTCCCTCCAAGCGGTACCTACCGGCAATCTTTGTCCATTTCCTCCATGCTTGTTACTCTGAGATTCCTGCAGCAGGTCGGACATTGGAAGGTGGAAGGAAGATTGGAATTAACGTCCCGTCAACGTCGAGGTCATTAGAGATGGAGCACAAGCTTAAATTGTGCAAGGTTAGGGAAGGAAATCGGCCGTACTCTTTCGAAGGAACCATCCTGGCATTCGCCTGGAGTGATGTAGGGAAATCACGGAAAACCTAAATCTGGATGGTCGGACTCGGATTTGAACCGTCGTCCACCAGAATGCAAGTCCAGTGTGATAGCCATTGCAACGCCTCGCTCGGTCGGTCGGACATACTTGTGAATCCACACTGAAGAAGGTGGATCCACTGCCCATCAACACGAATCAGTTGTATGAATGTATGGTGTCTGCTCCTTTGGACAGTTTTTCACACTTAGAAAGACTTTACTTTTGTAATTTCAGAAAAAGACTGCAGAACACATATAGTGAATGCTATCATATCAGAAATGAGTATTAAAATACATTAAACAACTACTACAGGGCTGTTTTTACAGGCAAAGTCTGAAAAGTGTTCAAAGGTACAATATTCTTTCCTGTACATGAATCTGATTACAGCAGACGAAGTGATATGTCCAGTAAGCTTATCCAGTATTGATGTTGTAGAACACCACGACTGCATTTTACCTGACTATAACTACAGATATCTGCGATCAGTCACTTACGAAATTTTTATTTATTTTTTTAAAATCGTTTTCGCACTTTTTCAGGCGCGTCTATAAGTTGCAGCATTGTGACAAGCAGATAAGAAAAACTTTAATTTATCGTCTTGTTTGTTAGTAGCTGGGTCGCAATACGAATTTCTTTATCTTCTGATGTAGTATTAGTCGCATTGATATTTGTACCTACCTGTCGTGTTCCATTTGAATTGCCCATCGGCCAGAGAATTAAGCACTATTCACTGCAGGCGGTGACGCGTGTCTGTTACATGTATTTATATTCGAAGGGTACATTTTAAAAATATGAGCATGATGCGGACAGAGTTACAGGACGATGTAAGAGCAGTCGAAGTAAATAAACTGAGCTCTTCCGTTCGTTCAATTACACAGAAAACTGTTTCATTACTTCTGTGTACCAAATGAGAGCACTTGTTCTAAGTAACAAAGGTGTGCGAAATAAATCTGTTCGCGTGCCCAGGTTGTTGGTCGGTTAGCTTACTAACAGACTGATAACAAAGCTATTTTTGTCAGATATTTCAGGCTTTTGGAAATACGTATTTCCCTGCTGACTCAAGAAGAATTAAGTAATATCAATCTCTTCACTCTTTTCGTCTTTTAACACCCACCACTAACGGTTCATGCAGATTTTGTTGTAAAAGATGTACACAAGTACGGTTTAATCGCCCATGTGTATTAAATCGAATGGCCTATTTTACGAACAGACGGATGGTGCGTCATGGGAACAACCGCCTGCTTGTTGGTAGCAAAATTCTTCGTAGAGTAATTATAACAACTGAGAACTACAACCAAGGTGCTGAAGATCTGGTGTCGTTACGTTTTAATAATGGCAGAGATGAACTAGGTCGTTTTCGTGAACACCTCAATGATATTACGTCGATGCTCAGTTGACCATAACGGAGAAGAAGGTAGACAAAAGATAACATTTTCTGAGTGTGCTTGTCAAGTAAAGAGATGGTAGCTTGCACCGCAAGGTATACCGAAAACCCACAACAATTACCGTAACCTACATCGGGACTAAAGCGCTACCTTACAAAAGATATTTGCGGATAGACGGAGGACCATATGTCAACTGGTTGGTGGTCGACGCGAAAACTGGAGTATCTCATCAATGCTTTGCTAAAGAGTGGATGTATAGAAACTGAGTTAAGACCACACGTATAAAAATATAACGTTTTTCTACTCTTTATTAGACGCTTACCGATCGCGTAGCAGAAATCTTGAGAAGCAGATTGGCGCTATAGTCTACAGCACCGGTCTAAAGGCACAGAACACGTAAGGTCGGCCAAGGATCCTCGTAAACTCCTGAAGAAAGTAGGGATTCACAGGATGCCGTGTAGTTGTGAAGTGAGCGGAGGCGCTGTTAAAAGGAGAACGGAGAAACGATTAGAAAACAAGGAGAACTGTAAAATGGAAACTGTCACTGGCGGATTTGTCACAATTGATAAAGTATACCTTGCTATTATGCCGTGACCTAAGGGATTTCAATTTAAAACCCGACGTGTCGTCCCCATCTGCGGAGGAAATTTTCAAGGGGGGATCGTAACTTTGTTGAATGTCCGATTCACACCTGATTTATATCAGTAGCGAGCCAGGGTGTGAATCTGACATTTAGCAAAGCTACGGTCTCCCCTTGAAAATGTCCTCCGCAGATGGGGAAGAAACGTCGGGTTTTAAAGTGAAATACCTTCGAGCGCGGCATAATAGCCATGAATATTTTATTAATTGTGACAAAGACAACTGTAGAAAGGAAGAATCGCGTCAGACCTTGAGGCCGTAGACTACTGAGGTTTAGATCCTGGAAACCACGAGCTGATACTAACACTATACAGAGACAGAGCAGAGATCAGTTACCATGCCAATAATTTTATTTGGAAGGACGAGCGTGTGAAGCAGTGATACCGGGATTTCGGTACTGAAGAAGATGTAAATCAATTTTCCAACGTGGAGCGATAGGAAAAGTGGACTACTGCAAACGACAGTGGTCAATTGCACTCCACTTTTGAAGACATTGTGACGTCACGTCTCTGCTTGGGAACACATGAAAACGAAATTTTAGTTCCGTCAATAGCGGACCAAGGTGTCAATAGCACCTTCGTAGAAATTACAATTCACTGAAAGACGTTCTCCGCATATGTGATCGAAAGTTCTAGTTTTCCGAAGAAATTGATTCGACCACCGCAGAAAAGGCTGAAATATTTTGGCAAGTGTATGGTTCAAACTGAAGTAATCCATTGGCACAGGGACAAAAAGAATGCCACTCGAGTACAAAAAACACAAAAAAAGAGTGTTTAATTAAATTTGTTACAAACAGCTGACAAAGTAACCTTTAACAGTTTGTGTACGTCGAAGTACTTTGGTATATACATCGTCATAAAAAGATTGTGGCTCATTTACTTCAGACATGGAAGGTACAGAAATGATGCACCTATGATGCAGGAATTTGAATACTTCGTCCGTAGTTGCTTCATATGGTTATGAAAGCAATGCAACAGCAGTTTCACAAACATAAGTTTAAAATTTAAAAAAACGAATCTTCCACCAGTGCCGTCGACAAGTGCTGGATGGGTGTTCGTGAAAGTGGACGTGTTGCGATACCCCTAACGAACCCCATGTGTGATCGATGGGATTTAAGTCGTGAGAAGAGACACGCCAGTCTATTCGCCGAATAGCCTCCCGTCCCAAGAGCACTCTCCGCCTGCACTATCCGACGCGGTTCGCATTATCCATAAAAGTGAATCATGGGCGAATGCACACCTGGAAAGAAGCACATTAGGAGGGTGTACGGTGTCACAGTAGCATCGACCAGTGAGTGTACCGTATTCAAAGACCTAGAGACCCCATGTAAGCGTTCTGCCTTTCCACACCATATCACCAGGACCACCGAAATGACCGTGTTCGACATTGTTCCCGGGTACATTATGTACTCCCTGCTCTAGCCATATGATGATACGTCAGGCATTATCTCTACGGGGTCGCACGTAATATTCGACAACAGACACACATACGCGGACTCCGCGTAACGAGCGTCTGAAAAGTCGCTATTATTACAAGTTGACTACATTTTGCTTTATCCTTGATATTCGTATACGCGCTCTAAATGTAGGTTGCGATGAAAATCGGCACGTTTTCGCGCCAGTCTGTTAGGAAACATCCCCTTAGAAAAATTATAAATGACTGCGCTGGAAAACGTATTACGTTATTTGATTTTCAAACCGCTGAGCAAAACTGAACATAATCAGACATTTCTCTCTTTACTTATTCTGATCATCACTAAACTGACACACAATATTTTTAGCGCAACGCAATCTGACTTTCAATAAACCACACAAAAGAATGGCCCTGACTAACAATAACCTATACCTTTCACGAATCACTTACCTCACAAAAATCTTCGTTACTCGACCTACTGCAATACAGCGAGCGCCAACACTGCCAGATAAATAAAAGATTCTAACTACTGAAGGCACCAAATACGGATAGGCATAGTTAGCAAACGAAAGATTTTGATAGAGAACAAACAATGTATTTACCTTAATAGTGTTCAAAATTCATTATACATTTATCTACCAATTCATGACATCCATCTTTACGAATTTCCTTTTTCTGGCGGATCGTCCGCTCTCAAAACTCTGGCATCTCTCTCCTCACATCCACCACTGCTAGCGGCTCACCTCCAACTGCACAACGCTACGCGCTGTTCACATCCAACTGCCCAACACTACAATAGCGAATATTCCAACAATGAGTCCAACCAGCCACAGACTGCACCCAGCGCAGTCAGCCATTTTCATACAGAGTACTACGTGGCGTTACCAACATAAAAACCTAAACAGCCTACTAACACTGTGCCACCATACTTTCACCACCAATATATTCCATCGCACATTAATGTCGACGCAGAAATTTTAAATATAGCGCGGAATTTAAATTTAAATTTCAACCAAGTATTTAATTTGAAACCAATAACACTTGGCGAAAATTGTTATCAGTGTTACTTTCGATAGTCAGTTACTCATGAGATGAGTCGTATTACCGTCCTTTACTGAATTGTGTGGCAAAACGACGAAACAAATTAGTTTCTTTTCTTAATTAAAAAAAAAATATTGACGTGAGCAATACATGCACACAATAACGAATGAAAGGAACAAACCGAAAAATAGTTTCGATTTCTTTGATTTCAGACTTTGTAACTCACAAAACTTCCATGACTGCTTACTTTTCGTTGGATAATATTTTTATTGCACAACGGGAAACGTAGCACAAACAATATTATTTCGTCATTCTCATTTAATTCTTCTTGTTATTCCGACGTTCACGACACAAACCGGCTTCATTAACATATTCGCGCGATAGCTGGAAAGAATGCACTAAGTTTTCATGGATGCGGAGCAGAATATGATCTCATGTCTTCCACGGCGGCGTCCTGGCGTACAATTTAATCGATTCTCTAGCCTCGCCAAGTTAAACATTCGAGCATCGTATCCGCGGGAGGAGCGAGGGCATTATTCCACCTTCGCTGTCGCGCTCCTGTGTTTGTGTATGTAAATCCCACTTTCTCCTGTGACGTCACGCAACCAATCATGGTACGGGCCACGGCCCACGGAGCGCGCCTTCCACAATTGGTCTTGCACTCATCGGTCGGTGAAAATGGGTTATTTTTCTCAGAAGGCCAGAAATACGACTGCAATATCTTTCACAAGGAAGCGCCTAGTAGAAAAGGTGAAAAATCTGTAGGTTTAATAGTATCGACGGCGATGCGATTTTCGTTTAAATAGAAAGAAAGACATCTTTTTACTTTTGAAGTAGTAAAAGATTATTACCAGGAGAGCTAATTTTTCATCGCTTTGTGGCGTTGAAGTGAATCCATTGCAGCTGCCCATCATCATGTGCTAATGCGTGTGTGTAGAAGATAATGAGTTCTGTTTGCTAAGCATACTTTTAAGAGACGAGGCACACTTCTCGCTCCATCAAAGCATAAATGGTGGCAATTGCCAATTGCACTATCGATCGACGTTGTGCATTAAGGCATAAGCCTCGTATTTAATAGGTACACGTATCTGATAATCGCACCATCAAATTAACGCTAAGTAATGTTTCTCCAACCATATTTTATGTTTTTAAGGAAGAGGGTCATTCTGTATTACGTCTCCCGCAGATTTTCTAAATCATTTTAGGTGGATGCCTGGACGCTTTCTTCAACCCCCACGTTCGTCCTTTACTCTTTATCTAATCTGATCTAGGGCTTTCTCCCCATTAATATTCACATGAATTTGGGCACCAGCAAGACGGTAAAGCCAAATATTCCCTTTTTCAACAACGGTATACGAGTTATTCACTAAAAATGTCGCACATTGGTGGAAAAAACACTCTTCTGAAAATAACTTGATTTTTTCCTTGCTGTTAATACGACAAGAAGTCAACAGCAGTGCATTTCCAGTACTTTTTCTATGTTAAATTTACATCAGCTCTCTGGGACTGCTACGGTCGCAGGTTCGAATCCTGCCTTGGGCATGGATGTGTGTGATGTCCTTAGGTTAGTTAGGTTTAAGTAGTTCTGAGTTCTAGGGGACTGATAACCACAGCAGTTGAGTCCCATAGTACTCAGAGCCATTTGAACCATTTTCACATCAGCTCTGCCCAGGTAATGGAATGGAAGTTTAAGTCAAGGAACAAAACTTGGCTCTTAACGTCCAATCGACTTCAACCTTATCTGAGACATGTCCCTATTCGTGAGTCTAACCGTGTTTCCATTGTTCCCATATAAGTTTTAATTGTTCCTATTTGTGAGTCTAACCGTGTTGCCAATGTTCCCATATCAGTTTCTAACCGTGATCCCAAATTTAATATTACACTCATCAACTGCTCCGTATTAACTGGTTCTAAATTCTTTTCGCCCCTAACATTTCCCATAAAACTAACATCCTTCGTCGTAGCAGTAAAGCTATCTGTGTTCGATACTATTCCAGAATCTTCTGTCGTTAATCTCGTATTCTGAAAATTTTTTGATTGTGAAAAATTTTGAACTGGTTCCGGACTATTTTCCCGGCTTATTAAATTGTTGTCTACTTCATTATTCATCCTACTGTTCTCCTGTGTTAGCGAGTTCGCCATGTTAACAATTTCGTAATTCTGACTATCCATCATTTTTGCCTTTTTCATCGATCGCGTAATCATTTACAAAACATACAAAACTCGTCACTATACGAAAATTACACACAATATAACACTTTATCACCAACAATACCGTTCACACGAAATGCTTCGCGACAAACACGATTAACGAACAACTGAAATCTTCATAATTGCACAAAATTGTCAAACCCCTATACGAGACATCAAAAATTAAATTCCACAAAAATACCATCAGAAGAATGACAAGACAACTACAAAATCACTTACAAAATCTATACGTGCAATATAGACTACAATTACTAAACTACAAATTACTACAACAATACTACTGTCTGCTATTTTTACTGTCAAAAGAATTCCAAGGGACGATCCGAAGCAGCGGTCGCCACGTGCATGGGGGCTTAATTATAAAATGAATGCAATAATTTTAGTAGCTGTGTGTCTGGTTACGAAGTCTCGTAACCGGTTGGCCCTGAGTAGTATTAGTACGCAATCTGACTGCGTAAAATAACAATAAACAATGAAAGGAAATTTCCGTTAACACAATTGATTAATTAAGTCCCCTGCAACTATAAAAGCTACGAAATAACAAAGCACAAGTGTAACTGTTCTGTGTGTGGAAGTGTGATTCAACGTACACGTATCTGGCACGGTTCTTCCTCAATACGATGAGATATTTTAAACACCATTTACAATGAACTAATTAAAAAACTATAAATACTATAATTGCACATAGAAACCAGAATTACAAGTCTAATTCATGAACACGAGCCAGATGCTTTGTTGACTGAACCTGTGACCAAGAGGCATTGTTATTTAGGAAATTTTAAATAAAAAAAATTTTGTTACCTCCATATATATTGACGAAAAATACACTGTGATCATTGCAACATCTTCCATATATACACTCATGGAAATTGAAATAAGAACACCGTGAATTCATTGTCCCAGGAAGGGGAAACTTTATTGACACATTCCTGGGGTCAGATACATCACATGATCACACTGACAGAACCACAGGCACATAGACACAGGCAACAGAGCATGCACAATGTCGGCACTAGTACAGTGTATATCCACCTTTCGCAGCAATGCAAGCTGCTATTCTCCCATGGAGACGATCGTAGAGATGCTGGATGTAGTCCTGTGGAACGGCTTGCCATGCCATTTCCACCTGGCGCCTCAGTTGGACCAGCGTTCGTGCTGGACGTGCAGACCGCGTGAGACGACGCTTCATCCAGTCCCAAACATGCTCAATGGGGGACAGATCCGGAGATCTTGCTGGCCAGGGTAGTTGACTTACAGCTTCTAGAGCACGTTGGGTGGCACGGGATACATGCGGACGTGCATTGTCCTGTTGGAACAGCAAGTTCCCTTGCCGGTCTAGGAATGGTAGAACGATGGGTTCGATGACGGTTTGGATGTACCGTGCACTATTCAGTGTCCCCTCGACGATCACCAGTGGTGTACGGCCAGTGTAGGAGATCGCTCCCCACACCATGATGCCGGGTGTTGGCCCTGTGTGCCTCGGTCGTATGCAGTCCTGATTGTGGCGCTCACCTGCACGGCGCCAAACACGCATACGACCATCATTGGCACCAAGGCAGAGGCGACTCTCATCGCTGAAGACGACACGTCTCCATTCGTCCCTCCATTCACGCCTGTCGCGACACCACTGGAGGCGGGCTGCACGATGTTGGGGCGTGAGCGGAAGACGGCCTAACGGTGTGCGGGACCGTAGCCCAGCTTCATGGAGACGGTTGCGAATGGTCCTCGCCGATACCCCAGGAGCAACAGTGTCCCTAATTTGCTGGGAAGTGGCGGTGCGGTCCCCTACTGCACTGCGTAGGATCCTACGGTCTTGGCGTGCATCCGTGCGTCGCTGCGGTCCGGTCCCAGGTCGACGGGCACGTGCACCTTCCGCCGACCACTGGCGACAACATTGATGTACTGTGGAGACCTCACGCCCCACGTGTTGAGCAATTCGGCGGTACGTCCACCCGGCCTCCCGCATGCCCACTATACGCCCTCGCTCAAAGTCCGTCAACTGCACATACGGTTCACGTCCACGCTGTCGCGGCATGCTACCAGTGTTAAAGACTGCGATGGAGCTCCGTATGCCACGGCAAACTGGCTGACACTGACGGCGGCGGTGCACAAATGCTGCGCAGCTAGCGCCATTCGACGGCCAACACCGCGGGCCCTGGTGTGTCCGCTGTGCCGTGCGTGTGATCATTGCTTGTACAGCCCTCTCGCAGTGTCCGGAGCAAGTATGGTGGGTCTGACACACCGGTGTCAATGTGTTCTTTTTTCCATTTCCAGGAGTGTACATTACACCAACCGAACAGCATCTACTCTCTCGCCCAACAGAACAATAACTGCACACGACATGCTGTCAACTAGTACTGCTCTCGACATCCTCTCAACAAGCACTGCCCACGACAACCTCTGAACTACAACTGCCGCAGTGGAGGCGGCGGAATAATACTCGTTGGCGCAATATCTCGCGCTGTGACTTAGTATAGCCACCTTTCAACTTCACTGGTAGGATACGGGAAATTCACATCAAATGTTTGCTAATCGGTACTTACTTATACATATCGAATTAAGTGTAGGAGCTGCAATTATGTATGTAATCAAGGAAATGTTTATCAGATACAGGAATTTAAGGCAGATCCATTATGGTTAATTTCAGTTTTTTTAACCATGTATTTTACTTAAGGCCAAAATTATATTATTACCTTGTTTATGTGAATAGACTGAAGCGGTGAGTGAAAATGTGTACCTGCTTACTAGGCGGGCGAGTTAGCCACTGAGCTATCTTGGCGCAGCAGTTCACACAACTCCACGGATTACATTGGCACACCTCCCTCCTCCGCACCTATTCTCACTGCCGCCCCAGTCTGATATTAAATTCCACCTCACACAGGAACAGAAATTCCTGACAATTTGGATCGAGGAGGGAGGCGTGACAGTGTGCAGGTGTGTGAACCGCTGTGCCAAGGTGGTTCAGTGGCAAACGCACCTGCCTAGTAAGTAGGATACTCGGGTTCGATTCCCAGCCTTGGTACAGATTTTCACTTTCCGCTTCAGACTGTATACATAAAACGTCATATCTGTATGAGACCAGCAAAGTCCCTGAAATTGTGTGTTTCATTTGTATATTGTCGCCTGTTTCAAAACATCACAACATTTAGGACTGTCTGTCTGACAGTAGCATGGGGACCAAAGTTTCCAAATCCAGCAAAAACACACACATTATCTGACATTTCATTCAATTGGCACAAACACGCAAATTTTAGAACGTACAAAAACATAACAATCTTCTACAAGAGTTGCACTGTGTTTTCCTTTAAAGTAATTTGCGGCAGCAAATTTTTAAGAAGAAATACGGAACGTTTACGAAAATGCATATCACAATGAAGATATCGAATTATCGACGAGAGAGAGAGAGACTTCTTTATTGTTGAATGCAAGTGAATATATGAAAGCGACATTTTACGAATAAATCCTGTTTCTATCTGCGAACTCCGACAGAAACACAATCTGAATTAAACGTGACGCGTAACGTTTCTCTTGTTTGTCAAGGGCTAAGCGGTTACCATTATGGCTTATGCTTAACCTGTTATTATTTTCGATTAGCGTTCATCTACCTACTATCAACAGCTTATGGTGACGGTCTTGCCCATGATGAAACCTGAGGCTGTGAAGAATTTAAAGTCATACATATTATAAAAATAGATGCTCGTACCTAAGAATGAATTCATGTATGTTCGTTCCACATCCAAACCAGTCCGGAAAGAATCGCTGTGGGGGTAACAACCACCTACCAATGAAAGGGAAGCGGGTGGGGTTGAAAAACAAGTGTAGCCTAAGATGAGCGAATACCCAGACTTATTCATAATTCTTTGAGAAAGGGAGCGCTTCGTGACTTGTAACAAATTCTATACGTAATTTCAAACCCTTACGAAACTTTTTCTCGCTGACAACCCACAGAAAATGAAGAAAGGAAAAAAAAGTTTAGTGCTAACTAAATTTTGACTGTTCACACTGAAAAACTGCCGCGTCACGCTTGACACTTCAATTTATTTCTTATTTAGTAGTAACGGTATTTCCGGCACAATTTATACAGTACTCGCACACACCACTGAATGTACCAAAATTTATCACGTTGTACGGCACGTAGTTCACGAAGTATGCTGGAAAACAGAGCATAATGAATAACATTTAAATTCATTACTTGTTTGCTACTAGCTCTGTTCGCAATATATTTCGCAGACAGTATTCAAATATGCTGCTAAATGTACCTACATAATTGTATTACTGTACTAAGCATAGTTCAGGAGATGGGACGCCGTAAACATTGAGCCACATGAAACCGAAACTACAGGGCGAAATTCTCTAGAGTTGAAGGTGAACTATTTGTACAATTGTGTGAAATATGTTAAATGTATGTGAAATATATGTGCCTATGTGAATAAATCTGCGGGTAAAGAACTCCTCCTAAATCCTAAGATCAATTTCAACTAAATTTAGAACACTTACTACTTACCATACGGAAAAAGACACTGTCGAGTTAAGAACAAGCTGTCAACTACTGGGTTAGGGATGGTATCGGAAGAGTTTCGGGGGGGGGGGGGGGCGGGGGAGGGGGGGGGTGGAGCAGGAGCAGTTGTACAGACAGAGAGGGGGAAGGAGGAGATGGACACAGATAGCAGAAATGAGGAGATGGACAAATAGAGGGGAAGGCAGAAATGTATAGAATGGCAAGAGGAGGAGATGGAGAATGGGGAGGGATGGACAGACGAAGGAAAGAGGGAAAGATGGACAAAGAGAGGGAGGAGGAGATGGTCTTATAGAGGATTGGGATAAATACATACCGGCTACACTGTGTGCTCAGCTAGTTATAGATAAAGACTTGTGACTGGCTTCAAAAAGACTTGCTTGAATAAAATAATTCGGATATTAGGCCATGTCTTTATACAACACTAAAGCATCTAAACTGCCGATGTTTCGACCGACTTGCTGATTTCCGGTTCAAGACGTTTATCTGCCCTGAAGAGGACCGCATCAAGTCGGTCTAAACTTCGGCAATTTGGTTGCTTTAGTGTTTTGTAATGACGCGCCCTAGTACTTAAAGTTGTTTTATTCAAAATGACACTGGCCAAGGAAGCCTAGAAACTTGTATCAAAGACTTGCTTCCTTAAGACTCACGAATAATCTGCTGATCATGGGATATTCCTTTCCGTGATAATAATCATAAATACGAGTATTATGAGTGATTATACTGTGTTCTACCCTCCGAGTTTCCAATTTCAAGAATTTTCCAGCTTCCTCTTATTCCCCAAACATGTCCGTGCCAATTTTCATGCCAGAGTTTTAATTTATATTCAAAAGGGCAACATTTCTTTGGCTCATCTCACTGTTTCTCGAAGTAGGCACGGTAGGCACAAATCATTTCGCTCGACGTGTTAGTGTGGAAATCCACTGGCCAGGAGAGAGATGTCAAATTTGTTCACTCATAACCTCTCAGGATCTTGTTTCTGATATTGTTCAGTATCAAACAACAGTCCAAATAAACAAAATAGTTCATTCTCGTGTGAGTCATCTTCATGGGTGGAACTTAGAGGCGTTCAGCTGTATTTCATTAGCATACTGCTATTGGATGACCAGCTTATCTATTTCATTGTTGGCTAAATTTAGTTTTGGTTAGGTAGACATTAAACTTCGGTTTTTGGTGTTGCTGTACGGTTGACCTAAATATTGCGTAAATGTAAGGATGTGCATGTTTTAGTCTCATAGCAGCACTACACTTTTTCGATGGCGTCTCCTTGGATCACCTTATGTAGTTTAGTGCTTCAGCTGAGTTGGTCTGAGCCGGCCGAAGTGGCCGTGCGGTTAAAGGCGCTGCAGTCTGGAACCGCAAGACCGGTACGGTCGCAGGTTCGAATCCTGCCTCGGGCATGGATGTTTGTGATGTCCTTAGGTTAGTTAGGTTTAACTAGTTCTAAGTTCTAGGGGACTAATGACCTCAGCAGTTGAGTCCCATAGTGCTCAGAGCCATTTGAACCATTTTTTTGAGTTGGTCTCTCACAATCATGGCTGAAGACAAAATTGTATAATTTAGAAATCTACTGTGCGAATTAAATATGATCAGCAAAGCAGTTTAAAGAAACCAATAACTATTGTCATTAGTAATTCGGTGTAAGCTGCCAGTAGGTGGAAGACGCCACAGTGTTAATATTTCAGCCACAGTGTTAATATATCCGCCAATACCCAGTGGATGGCAGCACTATCGATCACCGTCTGTTACTGGGAACGTGTTGTCTCTAAAAATCAGAAAGTTGCTGCATTGATCCGTGAACTTCTTCATGCCTGAATAAATTTCAAAATGAAAAACATAAATAAAATTTAGAAGTACCAGAAACACTCAGGAAAATGCAGCAGTAGCCGCGTGGTGTAGGGTACGTTGCCACTGTTCGCGCGACTCCCCTCGTAGGAGGTTCGAGTGCTCCCTCGGGCATGGGTGTGTGTATTGTGCTTAGGGTAAGTTAGTTTAAGTTATATTAAGTAGTGTGTAAGCCTAGGGACCGATGTCCTCCACAGTTTGGCCCCATAGGAACTTACCACAAATTTACAAATTTTCCAAAATGCAGCACTTGTCAGAAGCATTGGTAGCAATCAGCACCTACCGGCACTGATGCTCAAAAATAGTTAATCTTGCAATTATTAGTACAGCACTGGTATGATACGAATTTCCCGGGTTCGATTCCCGGCGGGGTCAGGGATTTTCTCTGCCTCGTGATGGCTGGGTGTTGTGTGCTGTCCTTAGGTTAGTTAGGTTTAAGTAGTTCTACGTTCTAGGGGACTTATGACCACAGCAGTTGAGTCCCATAGTGCTCAGAGCCATTTGAACCATTTGATACGAATTCGCGACATTCGGCATTAGGGGATTAAATACGAAGTAATCAGAGAATGTACTGGACTAAAGAGTCTTAAGTATGCAACCTGTAAGTCAGTTCTTCTTTATGGCAAGGAATTTCCTCTTGGATATTTGCATTATGGCCATGATGTTAATGGGTGTTTTCAAGCCACTTCGCGTGGCTTCCAGATAGTGGCTTTAGCCATAATTGTTGGAGTTTATGCTGAAGAAAATTACTCTCGTATAAAATGGTTAAGATACCACTTCATTAAAGAGCTAGTCCTTACGTACCGGATAAGTTCGAAACAGTTGTGTGGTGTAAGGGTTAGGCATTTATTTTCATTAGTTGTGATGGTTTACGGGTTATGTATTTATTTTTATTACTTACGATTGATATTAAAATATCGGTACATTTAAATTTGAATTGTAAGAGTTGGTTTTACTTGAGGTATACAGTGTAACATATTTTACATGTATACCTATAATTAACCTTTGGGGTAACTTATTATTCCTCGTCAACACGAGAGAAAAACGAATAGAGTTTCATGGTCAGATGCTAACCTCCTACTGGTTGCATGACGTGGGAAGATGACATTGTACTACGCATTGAAACTACTAAATACCATTCAGAACTACGAAACGGAGATTGGAAAACAAAAATTTAGCCAAAGGTCGAGGAGACCTGGAGATAAGAGTGTTATCATAAAATCAACAATGACGTGAACTTGCAGTTACTATAGACGCTGGAATTTTAGTAACAAAAAATATACAAAAAAGGCGATACCATACCCCAAATTACTTGCTGCAATGACGAAAGGAAATCTCTTCCGCTCTACTGCACGTTTAAAGAGGAATGAATAGAACCTGAATTTGAAGACGGTATACCTCCTGGTTCCCACATGTAAATGAGTGACAGATCTGAATATATAGAAACGGACGTGTTTAATGATTGGTTGAACAATCATTTCATTTCTAGGACGCAATGTGGGAGATCTGATGTCAATCTGGATTTTGCAGCTGAGAATTAGGTTGGTTGCTTGGTTTGGGAGATTGAGAATTAGGTTATTATTCTTTGCCTATCTAACCGTACTACACAATACTGCAACCTCTAGATCGGGCTGTCTTCATACCCTTAAAATATTTTGGCAACGGGTTATCAGCTGTTGGGTTCATAACCAACCCGGCCCCAATGTTAAACCATTGATTTCTGCACGTAATCGCGGTGCAACTGTGGGCAGTGGCACCTCCGGATTTTCTGCCTGTGGAATTTATGCACAAGACGAATTCCAAATCTTAGACCACGAATTTGCAATATCTGAATAGTAATTGGCTATGCAATTATCACATAGTTAGAAATAGCAGCAAATGTTACACCAACATGAAATGTAGAGCAATCCAGCAATTCTTCTGTACCATCCACAAGCCGTGTGTCAACGCCCGCTCTTGCACCATCACCATCCACACCCAAAGCACCGGTAGCTATAAACGTATATTTCATAGATTCTAAGAGAAATTCAATAAAGATGGCAGACAAGAGACAAAAAATGAACGAAAACGCTGTATTCTGCGTAGGTAGGAACTGAGACCACAAAGTGGTTTATGTTCAAACAATGAGGAATCTGAGTAACACAAATCAAGAGAATCACAGCCACGACAACATTTGTGTAGCTAATAAGGGCTCCATTTACGTAAAAAAAAAAAAAGAACTCAAGTGTGAATGGATTCAATGCACTGTATCTAAGAAGTGCTTGCATGAGGATTGTGGAAATGGAAGTGAGTACTATAATATCAGCCCGCCCCGCTAGCCACGTGGTCTAATGCGTTGCTTCCTGAATCCGCCCAGCGGATTAGTGTCGAGGTCCGGTGTGCCGGCCACCCTGTGGATGGTTTTTAAGGCGGTTTTCCATCTGCCTCGGCGAATGCGGGCTGGTTCCCCTTATTCCGCCTCAGTTACACTATGTCGGCGATTGCTGCGCAAACACTGTCTCCACGTACGTGTACCCCAGTACCACAGTAACCCTGGGTTCGGCGTGGGGCGGCGGTGGGGTGAGTGGACTGCCGTAGCCTGTTGTGGGGTTGTATAGCACTGAGGGCTACGGCGGGGACTATGCCTCTCCGTTGTCTCTAGGTTCCCAGTTCAATATACACACATACACACGCTATAAGATCAGTAAAACGCGAATCAGATAATACTGAATATCAAAGGAAAGCCATAATCTACCGATAACCAACTGCTCTCTACCAGAGTATTCTTGTTTCTATTTTCCAAAATCAAAATACATTGGTTTTGTTGTTTTATACTTAACTGATTTACAAATTTTGTTTCTTTCACATGGTTGTATCATCTCCCATTACAAGTGTCATCTTACGCAGTCATCAGTAGAAGATGTCAGTTGTACAGTGCTTTCAGTGTCGTAGTGTATCTATCGTTTGATAAAATATTTTATGTCTATATTTTCACTGTAGTTAAATGCGGGATCACACTTCAACACAAAAGGAATTTCAAGCTTTTTGGATGATTGGTTCACCCGTAACAGAAGAAAGTTCCTTAACGATGGCATCTCCCCCCACCACTTGCTTTATATTAGATAAAATAATGAGTCCCACAAACGGAAGAAATACGAATAAAAGCACAGTGCAAAGGAAACGATCATGTAAAACAACAATCTGCCTGAATTTTAAGCAAGCAGGAATTGGAGTAACGAGAGGGGTTAAGTCTTGGTAACTGTAATAGGTTGTTGCAACTACAGGTCTCCTGGGATTAGATGAATACATGCCGTGTCTTCTGCGTGGGCCCCACTCCACTTGTTCCTTCGTAGATGTCAGTCCTGAAGTATTTTTGAAGAGAATGTAGATTTACTACTTCCACAATATCTAAGAGTCTGGATCATAATTCCTATTTCACCAAGTGTTCCCACATTCTGTTTATAATCTGAGGATCTGGTTTTTGAATCTTTTAAGTTATGACGAAAACTAGGAACAGCAGCGGACAGTTTTCAATTAAGGTGTGTTAGTTCTGGATCAGTGGGGCTGTGTTGCTGTACTGGCATGGTGCAATAAACTCATTGGGATGAACTGTAACTCATTCTTGGTAGAGGACTATTAGAGAACTGTCGACTGACTATATGATCGTTACTGAGTAACGGAGGAAAGAACGGAGGTCTAATTAAAGACGTGAAGTATTCAGCAGGTTCTAGTAGATTTCTTAAATTTCAGACCTCAAAGAGAAAAGAAAGATATATCTCTACATCTCTACAACTCTGGCTTTAGCCTTAGCAAACTTCATACAGTCCATGTCTTGCTTTCTATTTTTGAACTTGGGATTTCACCCTGTTAGTTAAAAATTAGTTATAACAACTTTCGTATTAGGTGAAATTATCATTCCAAACTTTTTGTAAAAAGTTTTTGCATATTTAATGACCCCGTCGTCAATGAGATGTTAAAACGAAATCTTTGTACATTACTGTCACATATTGCAAAGTGGTAATGATTTGCTTTTGCACCATATCGGAGTTAATTTTATTTAGATGGTAATGGGTGTAAGGAAAGCTTTTCGTTTTTCTTATTGATATGGTGTTTTCCCTGTGTGAAGCCTGGGTCCTCTCTGCCGGCAGGGGGCGTTCAATGAATCTCATTAGGAAGGGTGAAGTTCCCCCGGAAACTGGGCAGTTTTCACGGAAGTAAGGCTGCAGCCCACTTCATGCTTTTGTTGGTGCCTCTCCTTCCCCAGAGCGGAAGGCGCCCTGCCATCTCCAGAGAATAGCTGGCGTGACATTTTTCCGTATTCTGTCCGGGCGTCAAAGGACGAGACAGAAGCCCCTGATCAGAGTGGTAAGTCCGTTGCTTTCGCTCCAAAATTTGACGTACCTAATTGAGACTCCCCCCCCCCCCCCCCCTAGTTTTTGGCTCGAAGAAGTTTAGAAAGCGATGGGGCACTGCTCCAGCCCAGTGCCAGAATTTCTGTGAAAGTAGAGAATTCTGAAGATCTACGTTTCGTGGTCATTCGATCGCTGCCTGCAAAGAGGGTCATTCGTCTCCCAGCCGACGTTTGGCGTTGATGGGGCACAATTAGGTAATTTTGGGAAAATATGCGTGACGCAGTTGTGGTAGCGTGATCCATGTCGTGAGCAGCTCACTATTTTCTTACTTTGCCATGCAACTAGTATTGCTTAGTTTGTTATAATTTGTGGTATCTTGTTGTGTTGTTAACTTTAGTGAGCTGGCCGGATGACCAATCGTGTTGCGCACTCTCATATATTGTTCCACACTTTTTGGTACCTCCATATAGCATCATCCTCATTTTCTTTTAATTTTATTGTGATTTTCGTCAGTTCATTAAAGCAAGTACACTGATCAGCCAAAACATTGTGAACACTGCCCACCGTGACGTTGGATGCCTCCTGGTAGTCTCGCGGGCACGTGACACGTGACGCGGTAACAACAGCATGTAGGCGGAACAGACACGAACGGGCGATCACCCTAGCAAAGATATGGGCTGCAAATGGGGAAATACATTGAGGTGAGCGACTTTGACAAAGGGCAGATTATTATTACGCAGAGCCTGTGAACGAGCATCTCGAAAACGGTGAAGAAGAAACTACCACTAGGCGCTAATTGGTTGGACGTTCACGACTCTCCACAGAATGTGGGTACGGAGGCTTGTCTGCTGTGCGAAGTGGCTAGATGGTGATCTGCGGCATGTCTGCCGAGAGAGCACAATGCTGATGCATGCACAAGTTTTACGGAGCAGACTGTTCCTCGTACATCGTTTAACATGGAGCTCTGCAGCGGCCCACCTGTTGACCGAACGACAATGTCATTTACGATTTAAGTGGTCACGGGACCATCGGGATTCGATCGTCGATCAATGGAAACCTATCGGCTCCTCGGTTCAGTCACATTTTTGGTACACTAGGTCGATGGTCTTCTCCACAAACGCCGTCATCGAGGTGAAGGGCGACTCTGGACGTGCAGCGTGTCACGGACGCAGGCTGGTGGGAGCATTACGCTACGGAAGACATGTCCTGCTCTTGCATGGGACCTGTGGTAGTAATGGAAGACACATTTGCATCCATTCACGCTTGATGTCTTCCCCGACAGTGACGTCATCTTTCAGCCGTGTCTCGGAGCCAGAACAGTGCTTCAGTGGTTTGATGGTGGTGGTGGTTAGTGTTTAACGTCCCGTCGACAACGAGGTCATTAGAGACGGAGCGCAAGCTCGGGTTAGGGAAGGATTGGGAAGGAAATCGGCCGTGCCCTTTCAAAGGAACCATCCCGGCATTTGCCTGAAACGATTTAGGGAAATCACGGAAAACCTAAATCAGGATGGCCGGAGACGGGATTGAACCGTCGTCCTCCCGAATGCGAGTCCAGTGTTTCAGTGGTTTGAGGAACATTGTAATAAACTCACGTTGATGTCTTGGTGACCAAATTCGCCTGATGTAAATCGTTTGGAATTCATTTGAGTCGCTATCCGCCGCCCTCACCGCATACACAAATCATCGGGCCGTTATTTACGCGAATTACATGACCTGTGTGCAGTCATGTAATGCCACATACCTTCAGAAATGTATGCAAAATCAGTGATGCATTTTGTTCCATATACGGAGAAGCAAGCAATTAAGCAGGGAGTCATAATGTTTTGGCTCATCAGTTAAATGTCTGTCAATCTTAGTCTTGACTTAGGTGATAAGACCCTTTACATTGTCCTGCAACTTTTCCACTGTTCGGCGACCTACTAATAATGAATATAACCTGGTACACACCTGTGCTTGCTGTTCTCACTGCGACGGCGTTATGGTTGTGTATAATGGACAAACTCAACGATCAGTTGCAATATCAGTTCAGACAAAAGAAGCAGCGTTGCATCGCTAGCCTTGTACGACCAAAGATTTGTTTTTATAATGAGCATTTCAAATTTCATCTTCCACTCTGTATATGAAACTACTTTCTCCAAAATATCTCATTGAAAAAAATGAGTTGCTATTACAATCTCAACACCAGGAAGGATAGACACTAACGAATTTTTTTTATCATACATAGACAACATCTCACAAAAGAGTAAATCTGTAGGTGCGAAATCCATAACTTTTAGAAATAACGCGGCCGGATATCGCGACGAACTGAGCTTGGTTGAGACATACGCATATGTCACTCCATTCTGGTACAGCTATGCTCCAGAGTTCATGAATGATACTTGGTAACGACTGATAGTATTTTGGAAAAAACAACATTTTGCCAATGGAGTGCGTGATTGAATATTTTGTAAATTTTTTTTTGTTTATTTATAGACGCAGTCACATTCTTATGACACAGTCAGAACCGGTTTCGGTCATACAATGACCATCTTCAGATTCTAAAACAATACAAAAGAAAGTTTATATTAAAACCAAAAATAAGTACAATATTTAACCTGCGTATTAGTAATCTAACTGAAGCTATGTGAAATACATATAGCTCATACCTAAAGGCGGTATACACTGAACACAAGTTCATGCGTTGTCTTGTATAGATATAAAAATTTGTTAGATTTTGTTCACCATCTTTGCGCTAGATGCGCGCTCCCTCTATTAGATAGTCTTTATTTTTTAAAAGCCTAAAATATGACAAATTTGCTATTAATATTTGAGACAAATGTACATGTGATTGCGTCTATAAATAAACAAAAAAATTTTTACGACTGATAGTATGTCAGTCAATCTACAATAAGTGACAAGATATTTTCAGTATGTGAGAGCTCTAAATAATGTACCGACAAGGCCAATAGTCGAACACCATTCATGTCAAGGTAGGTCAAGACATAAAGGGCAACATGAAATCTTAAGTTATCTCCTTGAAACATAACGTCATTTTGAAGCCGAAGATACGGCACAGTGCTTAATACGTCAGAAATGAAACAGCTGCCGTCCAAATTAGCGTTCTTGTGTACCACAGATAATTGTGTTGTGTATCTAGTTGCGCCGCATTCTATCACGCCAGGTGTTGTGCTCGTATGCAAATGCAATCTGCCAACACTCTCCATCCACGGATACGTCTACCGCGATTATGGACTAGTATGAAAAGAGGGTGGTGCCACTCTTGTGTCCTGTGTTCTCGCATGGCGCACCACATGTACAGTGCCTGTCCATGCTACGACGTTAAGAACGCTGCAAGAATGGTCGGCACGTCTACAATCGGTGGTTCTCCATACGCCTTCGCGCTGTGCATGTGGATCTTGTCCTTCTGCAAGATATTCCATTTCGTGATTAAAAGTGCAGGAGGAGGCTGTACGATCCTTCACGGGCGAATGAACAATATTTTGGTCCCATCCTGCGCAAATCACATAGGACCGTTGAGATTCCACCAAGTGTTGAGTACGGCCCCCTGAACCCATCGATTCCACGTCCACATGAGACTCGTGGGATTCTAACCAACGTGAACATCAATTTTGCGGAAGGCAAACCACAGCCTCTATATTCTACGATCATTCCACTGTCGGATTCTGACACGTGTTGGTCGACGTTCCTCCTTCTTTCAGGAGACACAACACAATCATTTCAAAAACAACTAGACTGAAAATGCGAAAGAGAAACCCTCTGTGTAATTATTGATCATATACAGAATAGAGATGGCGTCACTCCCTATCTACTTTGTTCAGCTCCCTGAAATGTTAACCATTTGCATATTCTAGCACCTCGTACATTTCATACCAATTTGATGTTGTATGCCACCTTCACGGTGTCTCGATTTTGATGGCTAGCGGTGTACATTTCACGAAAACCAAAACACATCGACGTAGACTAGTGACATACTCGTTCTGATTTGTTTTTGGTCCTGCTCCTCGAGCTACTTACGAGTAGTGTATTTACTTTCTGTCTCTGCTAGTGACCAAAAAAATGGTTCAAATGGCTCTGAGCACTATGGGACTCAACATCTTAGGTCATAAGTCCCCTAGAACTTAGAACTACTTAAACCTAACTAACCTAAGGACATCACACACACCCATGCCCGAGGCAGGATTCGAACCTGCGACCGTAGCAGTCCCGCGGTTCCGGACTGCAGCGCCAGAACCGCTAGACCACCGCGGCCGGCTGCTAGTGACCACAACTGGTTCTTCATCTGGGACGCTATTAAGCGGATTGGCTGCTGTCTACCAGAATGAGTCATTTCCCCTTCAACAGAACATCTCCCCATAGAAATACACCATACGATCAAACACATCATTTATAAGAAGACATATATCCGGTAATTTTTCAAATATTTTTCTAAGGAAAGAAACACGGAGAACGGTAATTATAGTGGATGGTTGGCAACAGTATTTTTTGCGTACATCTCTCTTGGTTCACCGTCTTGAAGACTACAGCCGCTCATTTGTGGAAAGGAGTAAGTAATTGACCTGCAGCAAAAAAACAAATTTCATTGTTACCTTGTCTTCATTAGCTACGCATCATATTATTAAGCATTTGAGTTACAGAGAAATTATCGCTATAGCGCGGAAACTCTGTAAGAGACATATTTGAAAAGGCCGCGTGCAGAATTGCGGTCATGGGGAGGGGAGGGGTCTTCCTTCTTGGCTCCTGTATGAGCTAGGAACTTGAATACAAAGGTTTTGGTTTCGCCTGGGCCACTGATCATTTGCATAGCCATTTGAATATCTGTGTTATTGTACCTATGTTACAGTATAACAAGCAAGGGTTCAACGACAACCGGAGCTGGCAACCAGGCAAATAGTGCGACTCGATTAAATTCTTTTGCAGATAACTTTAATTGGGCTGAAGGCACCATTTTTATGTACACCGTTCGGATCTTATGAGAAAAAAAAGGCACGAGTGAAAGTCACCCTTAAATAGAACAAGAACGATAGTGATGGTTCAAATTAGGTCTACCAGTACAGCAAATCTGGTCTAAGATAATTTGTCACCGTTTGAAAAAACTGGCATAGTTTCGATTTTCTCAAAAATTTCTTCCTCAAAGTAAGGCCTATGTTTTATACTAGTGGACTTCTCTTGGCCGGAATGGCTTTTTACCAGTGCTATTCTGCTTTTTATGTCGTCCTTGCTCTATCTGTCGTACGTTATTTTGCTGCCTAGATAACATAGTTCCTTAACTTCATCTAATTCGTGACCATCAATCCCGATGTTAAGTTCCTCGTTGTTCTCATTTCTGCTACTTTTCATTACTTTCGCCTTTCTTCTATTTACTTTCAACTCATATTCTGTACTCATTAGACAATCCAATCCATTCAGCAGATCCAGCAATTGTTCTTCTCTTTCACTGAGAATAGCAATGTCATCAGCGAATCTTATCATTGATATCCCTTCACCTCGAATTTTAATTCCACTATTGAACCTTTCTTTTATTTCCATCATTGCTTCTTTGGAGTACAGATTGAACAGTAAGGGCGAAATACTACATCTCTGTCTTACATCCATTTTAATCTGAGCACTTCGTTCTCGGTTTTCCACTCATTTTATTCCCTCTTGGCATTATTACTTACTGTATATTAACCGTCTCTCCATATGGCTTACCGCTATATTCCTCAGAATTTCGAACACCTTGCACCATTTGCCATTGTGGAACGCTCTTTTCCAGGTCGGGGTATTGATGGACATGTTTTGATTTTTCTCGTCTTGCTTCCATTATCAACCGCAACGCCAGAACTGGATACGTGGTGCCTTTACTTTTCCGAAACACAACTGATCGTCGTCTAACACAGGCTCAATACTAGTTTCTATTCCTCTGTATAGTATTCTTGTCTGCAACTTGGATGCGTTAGCTGTTGAGCTGATTGTACAATTTCTCGCATTTGTCGGCTGCTACTATCTTCGGAATTGTGTGGATGACATTTTTTCGCCGGCCGGTGTGGCCGTGCGGTTCTAGGCGCTTCAGTTTGGAACCGCGTGACCGCTACGGTCGCAGGTTCGAATCCTGCCTCGGGCATGGATGTGTGTGATGTCCTTAGGTTAGTTAGGTTTAGGTAGTTCTAAGTTCTGGGGGACTGATGACCACAGATGTTAAGTCCCATAGTGCTCAGAGCCATTTTTTTTTTTTTTACATTTTTCCGTAAGTAGGATGGTATACCGCCAGACTCATACAGCCTACACACCAACGTGAATAGTAGTTTTGTTGCTACTATCTCCAATAATTTTGGAAATTCTGATGCAATGCCATCCATCCTTTCTGCATCATTTGAACGTAAGTCCTTCAAAGATCTTTTAAATTTCGGTTCTAATACTGGATCCTCTATCTCTTCTGTATCGACCCCTGTTTCTTCTTGTATCACATTAGACAAATCTTCCCCCTTATGGAGACCCTTAGTGTACTGTTTCCACCTATCCGTTCTCTCCTCTACATTTAACGGTGGAATTCCCTCTACACTCTTAATGTTATCACCCTTGCCTCTAATTTCATCAAATATTGTTTTGACATCCCTATAAGCCTAGTCAGTCCTTCCGACAACCATTTATTTATCGATTTCTACACATTTTTCATACAGACATTTCGTCTTAGCTGTCCTATTCACCCTATTTATTTAATTCCCCAGGGACATGTATTTCTGTATTCCTAAATTTCTCTGAAAACTTTGTTACTACCTTCTTTCATCGATCAACTGAAGTATTTCTTCTGTTACCCAGCGTTCCTTCGCAGCTACCTTTCTTGTACCTAAGTTTTTATCTCCAACTTCTGTGATTACTCTTGTTTATAGAGATGTCTATTCCTCTTCAAATGTACTGCCTACTAATGTATTCCCTAACGGAATATCGGTAGCACTAGAGAACTTGAAGCGTGTCTTTTCATACCTTAGTACTCCCGTACACCATTACTTTGCGTATTGATTCTCCCCGATTAATGTGTTAAACTTCAGCCTACTCTTCATCACTACTCAATTGTGAACTGTTTATACCTGCTTCTGGGTACGCTTTACAATCCAGTATCTGATTTGGAAACCTGTACCTGACCATGATGTAATCTAACTGAAATATTCCCGTACCTCCCGACATTTTCGAAGTGTACCACCTCCTCTTGTGATTCTTGAACAGTGGGTTCGCTATTACTAGCTGAAATTTATTGCAGAACTCAATTAGTCTTTCTCCTCTGTCGCTCCTGATCGCTTAATCCTCTGGTCTACTCCTTCCCCTAAAACCGCAATCGAGCCCCGAATGACTATTAGATTTTCATCTCTACTGAAGTACTCTTTCAATATCCTCATATACTTTCTCCTCATCTTTAGCTCGGGACGTCGGCATGTATACCTGAACTCTCTTTGTCGGTGTTGGTTTGCTGTTGATTTTGACGAGAACAACCGTACCACTAAACTTTCGCCGTAAGACATTCTCTGCTCTACCTTCCTATTCACAGGGAATACTTTTTCTTTAATACCATTTTCTGATGCTGTCGATATTGCCCAACTGACGAGATATCCTTGTCTTCTTTCCATTTCATTTTACTGACCACCACTTTCTCTGACCTGAGCCTTTACATCTCACTTTTCAGGTTTTATAGGTTCCCTACCACGTTCAAACTTCTAACATACCTGGCCCCGACTCGTATATTAAATGTTTTTCTCACGGCGACCTCCCCCTTGGCAGTCCCCTTTCGGAGATCCAATTGGAGGACTATTCCGGAATCTTCTGCCGATGGAGACATCACCATACCACCTTCTCAATTACCGGCCGCATGTTCTGTGGGTATACATTATGTGTCTTTAATACTGTTGTTTTCATCACCATCTGCATCCTCATGCCGTTGATCATTGCTAATTCTACCACCTTTAGGGGCAGTTTCCCACCCGAAAGGCAGGAAAGTGCCCCGAACCACTGACCGCTCGTCTGCCCTCTTTGACAAGCCTATCGGCAGCATGAGGGTGACTTCTTATGCCGGAAGTCTTCGGCTGCCAAAATTATGGTAGAGTAAAAGTTGTGAACCAGAATCAAAAATGTTCCTATCGCCAGATAAAAAAGCCGAATATGTACCGGGTACAGTTAGGCATGTAAAAGAAGAGAACTAGCTTTTAAACTTATCTTGGAGTGCAAAGGCATTTAAATCAAAAATCGTGACATATTCTTGCTTTTTTTATGAGTTAATCCTACTTTCCCATTGCAACGAGCATGTTAAACCTCCGCCCTGTTACAAGTATGATGAGTTGGTGTAAGAACGAATAGATACAAATTTAGGTACTTCTAGAGAGTGGGATACTTCTACAACTGGAAGTACCGGAGAGTGAGGATGCATCTATAATAGGAAGTATTCCAAAGTGATGGTGCATGCATCCTAAACTTTAATAATTCGTTGTGTCATATTGCGCGACATTTCAAATGCCATGTTTGGTGACATAATACCGTATGTCATGTTATACTACATGACATTATGTGTCATGTTACTTTGACTCGATCCATTATATTATACTACAAGGGTACTAATACTAACAATTAAAAAACGGCGGATATGTCAAGATACGTTAATTTAAATGTCTTTGAAGCTACCCGATAAGCTACTGTGTTACCATTGGCGCTTTTTTCATTCTGGTGGTCTTGAATATGTCTGTTGTAACTGTCGCAAGAGAAGGAAATTCCCATCCCCTGACTGTTCTGTTGCTGTTTATGATATGTCAGCATGTTCCACCATCGTGGATGTCACCTTTACATAGTACAGCTATCGCCAGATATGACTATTAATGTTAAATGGGAAAGGAGTTACTGTTCAACGTCTCATCGATCACGAGTGCAAGTTCGTATTGGGAAGGGTAGGGAAAGAAGGAAATGTGCAATATTATTTTTAAGGGAACCGTCCTAGCATTTGCCTTGAACTATTTAGGGAAAGCACTGACAACCTAAATCTGGTTGACCGAACAGGTAGTTAACCTACTGAATTCGAATCCAGTGCCTTAACAGATTCACCTCTCGCATTAAAATAAGTTCTTCACGTTGAGACTCAGTTTCACAGAATACAACTGAGTCACTCCTTTTCCCAGATTATGCTCATGTACGGCGTTACAGATCTTATCGAGGAAAGAATGGTCGTACATCGGAGCAGTTTAGAGGATGCGGGCGTGCAACATCTGCCTCTTGCCCGATTACGGCGCAGCGGGCTTAGCTGCGGCGACTTAACAAGAAATGCTATCGCGAGGAGCCAGCGCCACGCAATTTGCTCCGAAGATTTGTTTCGTTGCAGCAACATGCGCCATAAAGTAGCTAATTAGACTCGAATTAAACCACAAACTGCCCGCGCGAAAGCACAGTGCCGACATATTTCGTCGTTTGATGGCGCTGCAAAAACAGGCCGTCGCGGCAGTTTATTGGACGAAAGATGCGATGGGTGGCGAGAACTCAGCCGACGGTTGGCGGAAAGCCGAATATATCGCTAACCCGCAGTGGAAAATACCCGCCCTCTACGGCAATGTCGGTCGCTACTTATGTGACCTCGGCTGCTGTTGTGGGTACTTGTTAGCGAATTACTTGCTTTGCGATATTATCAACCTAACCTCCCGCTGACAGTGTGGCCACTGCAGTTTAGCAGGCATGTAAAAACAGTGTATATGAAAACAAACAGAAGACTCGTAAACTCTCAGAGTGTTCAGACAACAAGTAATAATAGTGACCACCGATTCAGAAATACGGTGAGTGACACGGGCTATCTCCCAATATCGCATCGGGCCTCGTTTTGCCGGCGTTGTGCAGCAACTTGATGAGGCATGGACTCAACAAGTCGTGGTAGTCTCCTACAGCAATACTGAGCCATGCTGTCTCTTCAGGGTGGTCTATTGATCGTGACCGGGCCAAATATCTCACGAAATAAGCGTCAAACGAAAACAATTATGCTTATTTCGTGAGATATTTGGCCCGGCCACTATCAATGGACCACCCTGTATAGCCATCCAAAATGCAGAAGTGTTGCCAATGCACGTTTTTGTGCACCGTCTGGCCTCTGGATTATGTCTCGTAATTATTCGATGGGAATCACGTTGGGTGATCTGGGTGGCCAAATAATTCGCTCGAATCGTCCAGACTGTTCTTCAAACAAATCGTGAACAAGTGTGGTCTAATCACTTGGCGTCATTGTTTGAGAACATGAATGGCTGTAACATGAATGGCTGCAACATGAATGGCTGCAAATGGTCCCCAAGTATCCGAACAGAACCATTTACAGTCAATGATCGGTTCATTTGGACCAGAAACCCAGTCCATCCTAAGTAACCGCACCTCACACCATTCTGGAACCACCACCAGGTTGCACAGTGCATTGTTGACCACTGGGGTCCATGGCTTCGCGGAGTGTGTACCACATTCGAACCCGACCATCAGCTCTTACGAACTAAAATTGGGACTTATCTGACCAAGCTCGATATACCTGTCGTCTACGGTCTACGCGATACGGCCAGGAGACCAGGAGAGGTACTACAGGCGATGTTACACTGTTGGCAAAGATACTCGCGTCGGTCGTTTCTTACCATAGCCCATTAACACCAAATTTCGCCTCATTTTCCAAACGGATATGTTCGTGGTACGTCTGACATCGATTTTGCCGTTATTTCAAGAAGAGTTGTTTGTCTGTTAGCATTGACAGCTCTAGGAAAACGCCGCTGCTCTGGATCGTTATGTGAAGGCCGTCGATCACAGCGTTGTCCATGGTGAGAGGTAATGCCTGTAGTTTGATACTCTCGGCACGCTGTCGGCACTATGGTTTACGAAATGGAATGTCCCATGCGTCTAGTACAACTACCACTCCACGTTTAAAGTCTTTTAATTGCCGTCTTGCGGCCACAGTCACGTCATATGAGAACAAATGACATCTCAGCCAATATACATCCCTTTTATACGTTGTGAGAGCAATGATCAACGCCATAAGGATGCAGAAGGCACTGGAAACCACTGCATTAAAGACAAATAATGGGTATCCAAATGACACATAGCCTGTAACTGAGAAAGTGTCATGATGATCTCTGTATAGCCAAAAAATTCTGGAATGGTCTCCCATTAGGATCTCCAGGAGGGGACTGCTTAGTGGGTGGTGACCATGAGAATAAGATGGAACAACCACCAAAACGGCGACGTTGCAAGAGTCGAGGCTTTGTATGTCAGAGGTTTGAACAGGGTAGGGAAGCTAGAAAATCTGAAAACGGAAATGCTAAGGTTCAATATTGATATAGAGGGGTCGCCTAAGCGAAATGGAAAGAATACAAGGTTTTGTGGTCAGACGAATATAGTGAAATATCAACAGCATCACGAAGTGGTGTAACGGGAGTAGGATTTGTTATGAATACGACGGTAAGGCAGTGCGTGAGTTATTATGAACGATTCATTGATAGATTGTTCTCATCAAAATCGACAGGCAGCCAACACTGACAACAATAGTTCAGTTATACATGCCGATGTCGCAGGGAAACGCTGAAGAGATAGAAGAAGTATGTAAAGATATTGAACAGATAATTAAATACGTAATGGGGGGAATTTCAAATTTTTGCGAGAAAATAGTTCACTTGGGCTACCTCCACTAACCTAAGTCCTCCAACCGCCACCTCTTCCTAGGAATTGGCGGGAAAAGGACCCAGTCTGTGCTGGATAAGATGGACATAATTCTTTATTTTGCGTGCAGTGTTCATTTAAACAATTTAAGCTCCATCCAGTGTGTTTACCAAGAGGTCCGGAGTTCAATTGACTTAGTACACAGTACTGCCACCTGAGGGTACCGTCATCCCTCAAATGACATAATCGAAGATGGCGGTCTGGAGGTGAAAAATGGCTGGAAAAGGATTCAGCCTTTCTAGGCTGCTGGAGAGGGGAAGGACTGTACCTTATTTGTTTTTGAACAATTTATTTAGGGGCGGATTTCACATCATTTATTACACTGATACAAAACACTCGCCCTGACACTACACAACATACAGACCTGCAAACTACTCATAAATCACCGAAATAATGCAATACACTGATGTATAGACACGCAAACAACTCTTAAATTGTCAAAACAATGCATTGAACAGCCTACAGACTTGACAAATACTCGTAGATCACCGAAATAATGCACGTAAAACGCTCTGCAGGCACGCTTGTTAATTGCCAACTGTCGAAATAATGCTGTACACAACATACACAACTGCAAATTACTCATGTGCAGACACGAAAACAACTCATAAATTCACAAAAAATAATGTAAGTAAAAGGCTCTGCAAACATGCTCACAATGCTTAAACAGCCGAAAATAAAGCACTGCACAAACAATCATTGCACGTAAAAAACGCTTTCGAACTATCGTCAACCACAACTTACAGAGGCTCCAACGCACACACATGCAGACGCCACCATGAGGCACCACCAGACGCAAGCCAGTGCTGGAGTGTGAGCCATCGCTCTGACGCCGCTGCCACCAACAGCAAGCAGGTGAAAGTTGCATCTATTTTTGGGTGTACAGTTAGAGTTCTTCGAGTGTTATACTGATGTCTCATGTCTATGTAAATAAGAGCCAAGTCACCCTCTGGGCTGCGTGCGCATGTTTAACAATGCTGGCACAAAACCTCTCTACCTACGAATACTGACAGCACAGGTCGCGCTACAGAAATCTGTTCCAATGCTTTCCAGGATAGCACAGGATGCATTGTTCCTAGCGATCCTAATGGGATGTCTTGTGAAGGGGCAGAGCATTCTGATTGGCTGTTACTGAATTTACCAGCTAAACTGCTGCTGCTACCGGTGTGGGAACACTGTCTGCCTTTTCCTTTCTGCAAACGAGACTTTCAGCAGCAAACCTGTTTTCTACAGATCACCAGTCCAACACATCTTCTCAAATTTCTTCAGAGTATACATGCAACACTGATGGTCCGGAAGGCAACTGAGCTGGGTACTATTTCACTATTTCCCCACCGAGGGGGATCTGAGAGCCAAATTGTCATAACCTGGCAGCTTTCTCAGACTCTCTGAACTGGTGTACAAACGATGGGCAAGCCCCATCTCGGAACTAAGGCATTACTGTTTCCAGCCCTGACCTGCTTCCGTGCTGCTACACTTTCTACAGCCATCTCCAGACTCACATGAATATTGGGAACCAGACAGATATTTATCAGTGTAACTACACTAAATATTAGGATTTCTGCCACCGTCTGACACCGAGCAATGTGCTGGATATGTCTCCTCTTAACGACCGTCGATCTGGAATGAATCTCAGTATCTACAGTGCACATAATTTAAAAAAAAAAAAAAAAAAAAAAAAACCTTTCATTCTCCTTATGGATATCGATGTGCTGAATGTACACCTCCCTCATGATAGGGCACGCAGTAGCAACCACCAGACACTCATACATATGCTGTGAAGACTGTTGTACAAAGGCTGCATTGGTTCCCGTCGGCACAAAGGCATCACTGTTTCTGGCCCCGACCTATTCGCTTGCTTGTTTTCCACACCAATCTCCAGTCTCCAGGATTACAAGGACATATGTACCTGCACATGGTTTGCCAGAATATTATACCATTTACACGATACTTCTTTATATCAAGCACGTAGCAGTATGCTACCATTTGCTCATGCAACATAATTCTGAAGATATAGACTGGAAATTATTTCTCCACAAACGTGAAACTTTTGCGAGGTGGAGCATACTGTAAACCATTGAGTAACTAGATCTTACCCTGTCTGTGAAGACCTTTACGTGAAAACTCAAAAAAAAAAAAAAAAAAAAAAAAACACGAAACTGATACTTCCACTCGTGAATACTGATATCGGTGATATAACAGATTCCAAATCATCCTTGTAATTTACAAAGTCAACTTAGGTGTTCCTCCTGTCTAGAGAACCAGCAAACGTTCCTACAACCGTCTTTCACCTGCTATATGTACCCAACACTCACCACAAGCGCTCTTCTCTCAACCAAATACAGACGGGAAATGTGAAGAAGCAGTCAATCGGACAATTTATGTGGCAGGGAATATTGGTCCAACGCAAACACATATCCATATTGAATCTTCTCAAATTCTCTCTCGATCACGAAAGCTGTCCAACACATACTAAGTATTAGTCTGCTATTCGGCTGTCTAGAGGACGACATGGTTAAGTCAACTACATTCCTGCATCCCAACAGGCCTCTCCATTTGGATGGCTCCTGCTGTTAGTGGGAAGCGTGAATCATTCCCGTCACAGGCCACCGCCGCCGCCTCTCCAAGCACAAATTGACAGATTCGTGCTGCAAAATGGACACATTATATTTGATCGCTGTACTTACAATTAAATGCTACGATTGAAGTCTCAGTTGAATGACAACTGACAATGAGTGAAGTATCGGAAATACACCCTGCTGACGGCTGTGACTCTGGAAATAGAAATGTCTGTACCATTCTTATGACTCGACATACTCTTCCCTTTGATATCACAGTATTCCACATCAAATCCATACCTTCCTTAGGACTGGATATAGTCATTATCTTCGCACATGCCGAAACACAAACATACACACTTTATAAGCCTGATGCTCAAGGCGAACCTATAACGCATCCCCTACTAATAAGTATAATACTTAGCCAATAACTGATTGCTGGCGATACAAAATAATACTGTCTGAAAATCAGCAATGAGTGGACATGTTTCATAAGTTTTTCTTGCAAGTGGTATCACTGTGTCTTATAAAGAGAGATATAATCCTCTTACAAACTGCCAGATGTTAAAAAACACGATCGAAACAACTACTATATGTTACTGTCAGAAGCGATCTTGGTTCTACAGGTGTATACAAGTATCCATGTTAAAAGTTATATTGTTTTTATAAATCAAGGTATGGTATTACCTCTGAATGAAGTAGTTTCTCCACACAAATACCGCGACACTGAATATAGACGGTGATTGCAGGAGTGCATATTATCAAGACCAGCAGTGCGGTTACACCTAACCCACGATGCGACCTCGTGATAAAATCATCTATCGCTGCCATCTTGGATCCGCTGTCTTGAATAATTTTGGAACAATGGAGAGTTGGGTGACGCTGTGTTTGTCCCACTACTGACGTGAACATCTAATAGTCAGGGGTTGTAGGGAAAAGAGTGGAGGAAAGGGTTACGGGAGAATATAAGCTCGGCTGTAATAATGAGAGGGCAGAAAGACTAATTGAGTTCTGCAATATATTTTAGCTAATAAATCGAATACTCTGTTCAAGAGACACAAGAGGAGGTGGTATACTTAGTAAAGGTCGGTAAATACTGGAAGGCTGTGTTTCTGAAATCAGGAGTGAAGAGTAGCCAGGAGGTCACGATTTAGTAATGATTAAAAGTAGACTGACGTTGAAGAGTCTAATGAGGAGGAATCAATGTGCAAAGAAATTGGGATACAGAAGTATTAAGAAATGAAGTTCTCTGGGGCTATAGATACTGTAGCAGTGAACAGATCAGTTTGCAGTTCAGTAGAAGTGGAACGGACAACTTTAAAAAGAGCAATCGCTGTCAAATGGCTCTGAGCACTATGGGACTTAACTGCTGTGGTCATGAGTCCCCTAGAACTTAGAACTACTTAAACCTAACTAACCTAAGGACATCACACACATCCATGCCCGAGGCAGGATTCGAACCTGCGACCGTAGCGGTCGCGCGGTTGAATCGCTGTCGTTGGAAAGAAGAATCGTAGGTACACGGATGATAACGTGAAGAAACCATTGGTAACAGAAGAAATACTTCAGCTGATCGACTTAAGAAGGAAGCACAAAAACGTTCAGATAATTCAGGAATACAGAAATACATAGTGATGCTCATAGACAAAGAATACCCACCCACTGCGTCAATTCATTGTGTGATATTGAGAATGTATGTACTGAAATTACTTATAGATCTGATATGTTACCAATATGATATGTCTACATGTGAATACGCATTGACGAGTTCTCATATTTTCTCATATTTTCCACTGAATGTCGTCTTTACTTAAAGTTCTTAATAGCGGTCTCATATCTGCAAGGAAGCAAACAGTTTATTCAAGGGGAAGGACTTTTAACACTACAGGGTGTTACAAAAAGGTGCGGCCAAACTTTCAGGAAACATTCCTCAAACACAAAGAAAGAAAATATGTTATGTGGACATGTGTTCGGAAACGCTTACTTTCCATGTCAGAGCTCATTTTATTGCTTCTCTTCAAATCACATTAATCATGGAATGGAAACACACAGCAACAGAACGTACCAGCGTGACTTCAAACACTTTGTTACAGGAAATGTTCAAAATGTCCTCCGTTAGCGAGGATACATTCATCCACCCTCCGTCGCATGGAATCCCTGATGCGCTGATGCAGCCCTGGAGAATGGCGTATTGTATCACAGCCGTCCACAATACGAGCACGAAGAGTCTCTACATTTGGTACCGGGGTTGCGTAGACAAGAGCTTTCAAATGCCCCCATAAATGAAAGTCAAGAGGGTTGAGGTCAGGAGAGCGTGGAGGCCATGGAATTGGTCCACCTCTACCAAACTGAAATGAGCTCTAACATGGAAATTAAGCGTTTCCGGACACATGTCCACATAACCACTTTCCTTTATTTGTGTGTGAGGAATGTTTCCTGAAAGTTTGGCAGTACCTTTTTGTAGCACCCTGTATATGTAATTTTTGTATGGTGGCTCGTTTCGTTACTGACCTTTCGGTTCTCTGTTTCATGATCTCTACGCCAAATTTCTCTATCCTCGTGGTAGTTTTATGAAGTGACCATTTCGTTGAGTTCTCCTTTTTTTTTTTTTCCTACGTGGAGTCCTTATCAGGTGTAACGGAATTGGGCCTGCAATAGAACGCGCCACAAAAATCTTCATGTCATTCAGAGGCCCTATTGTTCATTGTTTTAAATCGCTGCTTTGTCCATGAAGCGGCAGAATTCGATGCTACGCAATTTCACAATTCCAATTAACCTACAGGTATTCATTCTGTATTGCACGAGTAGTGTTCGCGCATCGTGCTGCCGTATGGATGTCCTGCTTGTGATTCATGCACCATGCGTAAACGATTTCGTACGACAGTTTAATTGGAAGATCAGCACTCGGAATCAATCCGGCTACGTTCCTTGCATACGTGGCGCAATTTCCGTGTTGAAACGAATTTGTTTCATGACATTGCCTGAAAAGCATTCGGCATACATTTCCTCAGAAATCACAAAAAGCGTGCTTGTTTCGAAAGCAGGTACTTTTTAACAATAGAGATATTAATTTTCGCCTTGATACTACTATTCAAGGAAATGGTAACGGATTTTGTGGATTAAGATAAATAATAACTTTTGTTGAACGTCCGCAACACTGTACAGTTGTAATCGTTTGTCATGTTGCATGGAGTTACTAAATATGAAATAGGGAAGAAAACACTAGCTCAACACGTGTGTTAATATTGCATACGGTCAGGTGCTGTGGTCCATTAAAAAGGAATTCAGGGAGAATTTTCATATAATGACAACAAATGTAAGTTTAATACCAATTTACTGGCTGGATTTCATACTCAGAGCGTATAGATGAATATTAAATGTAAGTTTTTTTTATCTGCAAGGAGAATTCATATATTTGCAATACTGAAATCTGAACTACGAAGTTTTCATGGACAAGTTTTCTTCTTTTGGTATACTGCTAAGTGGAAGACAATTTATTCTGCTTAAGTACTGTGATGTGTGTCATTCAGAAATAAACAAGGTAGTTTACAGTTCTCTCTCTCTTCCTTTGTGACATCTGTTTTTTGGTATTTACCAAAGGCTTAAGGCATGTGCTTAGATCTTTCCTTCTTTCCTTGATGCGTGAGCAGTAGGTTGTGTTGTCTCATCATTTCGTATTTAAAGAGTCCACAGCCTGTGACGGTTTCCCAGGCAACGGAAGGTGAAGCATTAAAAATAGGCAGAAAATAACGTCAAAACAAGAATTCTGACGTCGTAGAGGTCAGTGTTGAATGTCCTCTACAGTGAGAGGTGGAACTGTACCTCTTGTGTGCAGGATCGCGTTGAGATTCTAACCCTACATCTACACTTGCGTCTACATGTACATGCTTCTTCTGCATTTCCCAGTTAAATGCGTGGCAGAGGGTTCATCGTACCACTTCAGACTATTTCTCCACCCTTCCACTCTCGAATAGCGTTCGGGGAAAACGAATACTTAAATCTTTCCGTGCGGGGTTGGATTTCTATACTTCCTATGTAAGTGGATGCCATATTTTCACATTCTGAGGACAAACTTTGTGACTCAAGTTTCATGATATGATGCTGTTGCAACGAAAATCGCCTCTCCTTTACTGATTGCCACCCAAATTCGCTATCGTATCCGCGACACTGTCTCCCCTGTTTCCCGACAATACAAAACGAGCTGCCCTTCTTCGAACTTCTTCAACGTCAGTGAGAGTATTGATTGTTTTTTGCCAGATTTCTAGACAGAGTGTCGTTGTGGAAATTGTTAAAAGCATCTAAAAAAAAAAAAAGGGAAAGCATCTGCAAAACTTTGCCGATCTTGGGGATTTTGCGCTCGATAAAATTTGTCATGCCTTTTTTGTTGCTTCTGCAACAGTGTTCTTATTTGTTTTGTGTTCCATGAGGCATAATCACCCTCTTTTACTACTTTATTTGCTGCATATCTCTCAATTGCTGTCGATACTGTCTGCTTGAATTCAACTCTATGGTCACTAATCCCCGTATCCGTTATGATCCTCCCTCTTTGGTCAGGATTACTTCTTGCAAAGAGGTCAAGTATGTTGCCGCAGGCTGTGGAAAAGAACCAACACTTCCTGTAGTACAACATGAATAATATGAAATTGCAGAGTCATTTAGAAAATGGTCAAAAAAGTAACCACATACTGGAGTCTGCCCATGTATGTATTTGTACTACCTACGTCTAGTATTGTTTTATGACAGTGGAACGATTACTTGTCTCTGTTCAATATATTTGTTCAATTTTGTTGCAATTGTAACCATTTTAATACGTCACTGTGTAACTTACGGTTACTAACGTTTTGTCATAGGAAGTCCTCATGGTACTTCCAATTTTAGTTTTACCTTAGCGGCCCTTATTGCGTGGCTTGTTTTTGGCCTCTAAGTGTTTGTTATATTGTATTGTATGTTAACCGGGGACCTAGAAACGACGGAGAGGCTCCGTCCCCGCCGCAGCCGCAGTGATCCACAACCCCACGACGACTACCGCAGTCCACTTCACCCCTCCGCCGCCCCACACCGAACCCAGGGTTATTGTGCGGTTCGGCCCCCGGTGGACCCCCCCCCCCCCCCCCCCCCAGGGAACGTCTCACACCAGACGAGTGTAACCCCTATATTTGCGTGGTAGAGTAATGGTGGTGTACGCTTACGTGGAGAACTTATTTGCGCAGCAATCAGCAATCGCCGACATAGTGTAGCTGAGGTGGAATAAGGGGAACCAGCCTGCATTCGCCGAAGCGGATGGAAAACCGCCTAAAAACCATTGAGAGATTGGCCGGCTCACCGGACCTCGACCAAAGTCCGCCGGGTGGATTCGTGCCTGGGACCAGGCGCTCCTTCCCACTCCGGAAAGCCGTGCGTTAGACCGCTCGCCTAACCGGGCGGGCTGTTTATTATATTACTCGCTGCCGTTTTCCTCCTTAATCTATTTTGTAACGGTTCCCAATGTTCTGTTGGTAGGTAACTGTGTTCTTCCGTCTCTGTCCTTTCACCCTCTAGCGGCATATTTCCGTACGTCTTATTGGACGCTGCTCTCGGGCACGCTGCGCTCCGGCAGTTTCAATAACATTGCGTCAACTGGGATGTTAGATGGTGTGGCCTTCGTACTTCGGTCATAGTCAACTCTCCACCTCGTACTTTTTGTAGATATCTGTCGATTCATCATCACTCCTGATTCTTTGTATTTTTCTGTCCAAACATGGATTTATTCCATATAGTTTTCCTCTGGGCTCTTATTTCAACGGCTTTTTTAGGTCCATATCAATGGCTCACAGTGCTCATGTACACTGTCTGCAACTGCTACCTATTGTAATTTTTGTTGTTTCATTTTATAACCATCCAGTTTTAGGTGGTTTTGGCAATGAGCGCCATCCGAGCGTTGGAACATCGAACAAACCAATGTTAAATTAGATATGTGAGTATTTGTTCCCCTGTCTTGACTTATTTTTGCCATTATTATACATTCTAATTCATATTATATTTATTCATAAATGTGGTAAAATCATCGGAAACGCTCGGAGGCTCGTAAATATAATTCGCAACGAAAGATGCACTCGTCTTTATCTGCATTAGGAACGCAGTGAGAATCCTACTGCTAAGTGCAGAGGAGAGAGCAGGTAGCTGGAAAGAGTACGTTGACGGCCTTTAGGAGGGGGAAGTCTTGTCTGATGAGGTGTTAGAAGAAGAAATAGGAGTCAATAAAAAAGAGATAGGGGATCAAATATTAGAATTTAAAAGGTCTTTGGAAGACATAAGATCGACTGAGGCAGGACGAATAGATAACATTCCATCAGAATTTCTAAAATAATTGGGTGAGTGGCAACAAAGCGATTAGTCATGTATTAGACTGTCGATAGCCCTTCTGACTTTCATAAAAACATCATCCAAACAATTCCGAAGATAGAAAGAGCCGAGAAGTGCGAGAATTAACGATCAATTTGACAGCTCATGTTTCCAACTTGCTGACAAGAAAAATATACAGAAGAATGGAAAAGAAAAATTGAGCATGTTTGAGGTGACGATCAGGTTGGCTTTAGGAATGGTAAGTCATCAAAGAGGCAATTCTGACGTTGCGCTTCATAATGGAAAATATGTTCATAGGACTTGTCGACCTGTAAAAATCATTTTACAGCGTCAAATAGTGCAAGATGTTGGAAATTCTCAGGAAAATAGGGGTAAGCTCTAGAGAAAGACGGGTAGTATTCAATATATACAAGAGCCAGGAGGAAACAATAAAGAGCGGAAGACCAAGTACGAGGTGCTCGGATTAAAAAGGGTGTAAGACAGAGATATAGTCATTCGCTCCTATTCTTGAACCTATGCGTCGAAGAAGCAATGAAGGAAACGAACGAAAGGTTCATGAGTGCCACTAAAATTCAAGGTGAAAGGATATCAACGTTTACATTCGCAGATGACATTATTAGTCTCAGTGATAGTGAAAAGGAATTACAGGATCTGTTGATTGGAATAAACAGTATAATGAGTACAGAGTATGGATTGAGAGTAAATCGAAGAGAGACGAAAGTAATGAGAAGTAGCAGAAATGAGAACAGCTACAAACTTAACATCAGGATTGGTGATCAAGAAGTAGATGAAATTAAGGAATTGTGCTATCTAGGCAGAAAAATAACCAATGGCGGGAAGAGCAAGGAGGACATAAAAAGCAGACCAGCACTGGCAAAGTGAGCGTTCCTGGCCAGGAGAAGTCTACTAGTATGAAACACAGGCCTTCATGTGACGAGGAAATTTCTGAGAATGTACGTTTTGAGCACAGTTTTGAGTGACAATGAAACATGGACTGCAGGAAAGCCTGAAAAGAAGAAATCGAGGCATTGGAGATGTGGTGCCACAGGAAAATGTTGAAAATTGAGTGGACTGATAATATAAGGCATGAAGAATTTTTCCGGAGAATTGCCAAGGAAAGGAATATTTGGAAAACACTGAAAAGAAGAAGGGACAATATGGTACGACAAGTAAGAAGAGTTGTAGAGGGTAAAAACTGTTGAGGAAAATGGAGATAGGAATACATTTAGCAAATAGTTGCGGATGCAACCTGCAAGTGCTACTCCGAGATGAAGGAGAGGAATTCGTCGTGGGCCGTATAAAAACAAACCAACCAGAGCCAGAGGACTGATGACTAAAGAGGGGGGGAGGGGGCGGGAGGAAGAGAGAGAGAGAGAGAGAGAGAAGTAGTGGAAGGTGCCCTCTCACTAACTGCCTGATACTGACGACGTGATCCAACCGAAACAAATAAATAAAAGCTTGCCGATACAAACACTGCTAAGGAAATGGGAAATGGAAATGAGTGTTTGGCGTCATTGGCCGGGAGGCCCCTTACGGGGCAGGTCCGTCCGCCTTAGTGCAGGTCTTGGGCGACCTTTGCGCCGTATGGGGATGAAATGATCATGAAGACAACACAACCCCCAGTCCATGACCGGAGAAAGTCCCCGACCCAGCCGGGAATAGAACTCGGGCCCCTCAGGACGGCAGTCCGTCACGCTGACCATTCATCTATCGGGGCGGACAACACTGCTATTAAAACGAAAGACTGTATCTAGTAAGCACATAGACACGAAGAAGAAAGCTACTACCCACACAGAGAACGGAAAAGAAGCTGCTCCTGTTTGAACTCGTAAATGTAATTCGAAAATGAACGGTGTACTCGCCTTAATCTGCAGCAGGAACTCAATGTGCTCTCTCGCTGTGCAATCTAACCGACACTGATCTGACCTAACCAAAACAAATAATCGAATATCTGTATGATTCGAGGGTCGATACAAGCGTCGATACCCTGGGCATGTGTGAAGCAAGTGGTTGAGTATTAGTCAAGTGGATGCCTTCGAATAAATCAAGAGCATAAGTTTGGCATGTGTTTATCCACAAGATTGCAACAATAAAGATGTCGCAGCCAGCAGTCAGAGTCAGGAGTTGGTACTGGGGAACATCGAGTGTACTGATCTCAGCAAGCAGCATCGGCCGGTTGGTTGGCTCTGGCGTAAGCAGCCTATAATACCATTACGCGATTGTTTTTCCGGAAACAGCCACATAATTTAAGCATATTCATAATGAAAGGACTGTTTGATCAGAATATTTAACTGACGATAAGAAATATGATAAACAGCAGGACTATTGAGTCTTGGTAACTGCCTAATGCAACCTTGCTCGTCTTTTACTCCTGATTCGAGTTTGCATGCCTCGGAGAAGCGAGAGACCGTTGAAAGCATTCTGAGCGGCGGAAAAAGCAAGCAAATTGAAAGAGACAATAGATTAGCCAACACCCCTAGAGCCAATTCGCATAAGGTCTGCCGACAGAGAGGCGAGGTTCAATAGTCCATGGGATATTGGCCACCATTTTTTAGAACCATGCCAGGGCTCCAGATAGGGTCTCCCGTGGTGCTTTTTAGCACCACTATTGCGCCTGTGATATCACATAGCGATACCACACCATGACGTATCAAGATTGGTAAGGGAATGACAAGATTCCATCTGACACCGTTAGCAATCGTGAGGGACCTGGTGGACCCATTGGTGCATGTCCGCTTACACTTACACTTGGAGCCACTACGCTGTGACATCTTCGTTCGTGCTTCACCCTTGATGACAATACTAACTGGAAATTGTTTCTTGATGCAGTGTTTGTAATGAGTCTTTGTTCGCTTGGAGAAATACAAGAAAATCTTCTATTTCTTCTGTAAACTTATTCGCTAATCATTTCTATTCCTATCCAGCCTTCCTACGAGGATAGTTGCTGCACCACTCTCAGCACCCTACCTTCTTATCGTTGTGTACACAACACTGCCCAAATGTGGAAAGTTGACTGTTTCTCCAGAAACCACCAGATACCAGAGATAAAGCTCTCAGAGAGAGATTTGGGCCCCACAGCTTAGAACTTTTGAAAAACATGACACAGCTGAACGCAATGAACTTGCAAAAACTAAATGTTACCACAATATAAGAATCGACAGCATTGGCTAACATAAGAAAAAGAAAAAAAGTTAGATACAGAAATGGGATAGTGACGATGGGGAAAACCACCTCATTGGTCACACGGAGAGTGAAGCAAGCCTTTTCTGCGGAAGATGGTATGTCGAAAGTTGTTGGTTAAGCAGCTAGAGGAAGAGGACTAGTCTTTTCTAAGGAGCTTTTTTGTCAGTCACTGCTCGGAAGATTCGAGGGCCAGTGAAACTGAATCTAGTAAATATTTGATCAGAAACCACAACCACTTCGTCTCCAGCACTTCTCGATCTTCAGAACCCCACACCCAGACTTCCACACTGAGCCGATGTCGGCTCTGCCAGCCTGCCTGAGTAAATGTGTTGGAATCTTAGAAAAAATTTCGGCTGATCTGCACTTAGCCACTGCCAAGGCTCGTTGGATCTGCCAATAATTGATTCTGCAGCCGCGTCAGCCGCCACCGGCAGTAGTACTGTGAGATCGAGCTGCAACCGTGAGATGGTGTAAAGAGCCAATAAAGTCATTTTATATTAATTCTATTACCTCGAGCTTCACTCTGATGTCTTGTATGTTAACGTCAATGAACCGTTTGCGTTCAACTCTGACCATAGGTGTGAAGTATTCCCTTCTGTAGTAAAATCTGTTTTCAGTTAATATCACGACAATTACTGGGCACTTTGTGACTACAATTAATTCACTTGTACAGTTACTAGCATCTTTTTCCCTTACTCCTATGTCAGACATGCCAAGGGGCTATTTTATTAAAGAAGTCATTGTTTGTCGTTTTGTCAATAATTTTATCAGAATAAATCAAAGTAATTGTGAGTCATGTCTCGTTTAATGATAAGTTTCCCCAGTCATTATTTTGGAGAGTTTACTTTGCAGTTTAAAACCGAGCCACCTTGCATTCGCGGCAAGCTCCATCAGCAGTACGGTTGTGTCGAAATGCCTAGTCAGAGCTCTGGCCTAACAACTAGCTGCTGTGTAGGCTTCTGGGAAGGTCCGCGTGTTAAGGCGTCCTCTCACGGTGTGTGAAAAGCACGTGGACTAGAAGCTGGTGACGTCACACTGTGGATTCGACTTTCCACTGCACTGCAGAGCGTGAAGTAAAGGTTGTGGCATATCAGATATTTGCTTCGTGGAGATGAATGTGGCCAACGAGGTGAGACATTGCGTTATGTCAGAAGCAGAACATTAGAGCCGCCAAACTGCAAGGCGTTCGACATCAATTTTGGTGGATTTTTCTTTGCCATAGTGTACGGGATATGAATAGAAGCTGATTCAAAGAATCATAAATTTACGATCTCTCGAAAACGCGACGTCTTAGCAATAATTTGTTACAGTAAAATTACAGGAAACAGCATATAGGTAGATAAAGATTTCATGTGGTTGATGTTTTTAGTGTTATGACTCGTGAGTTACGGAAGTGTAGCCTTAAGTTTGCTCATTGAGGCCCGTTAGCTACGTCGGAGCTGGAACGCAGTTGATACTCTTGGAAGCTCCTGTGTGGTCACAAGGTAGATAGCATGTTCACCTCCAATTCGTCCCACTTTTTCACCTTTTGTTTTCTAAAAGACACGGGATCTCTCATGTTCATTTAATAGAAGTAATATCTCAAAATTGGATGTTATTTATTACATATAATGTATGTTCTGTCATTCCTGTTGCAAATGCCAACGACGAGAATGTTTCCACAGTGGCCAGAAATCTTAACGTGACTGCCTGTCTATGTCTGTAAACAAAGTTGCACACTGAAAGTTTTTGCTGTTATGAAACTTTCCGTACAGGGAAGTAAAGAAGATGAAATTAAGAACAACCCTGTGAAACTGAAACGAGCAACAAAATCTGTTCTTATATGTGCAGATAAATAAATTAAACTCGGTGGAAATACTTTTGAACATTTATTGAGAATGTACTGTGAAATTGTATGTGCACTTTACAACTTCCTTAACATTGAACTTTGTTTTCTCTGGTGTAGCATGAGTTCACATGTGCTAAGATACTAATAACTGTCTGGTAGTAAGAAACAAAGTGAGCCAAGTAGTTAATAAACTAAAAATTTTACGAAATTACGGTTTTGCTTCTCTGGATGTTCTGGAAAACTACTGCGGATACACGTCTGGGACATGTTTTATGTTTTATTAGATTCACCAGATCAATAACAACAAAATAAATGGAAATCGTGCTTTACTTACACCTCGTACAGATTTGCGATGGCTTCATATTTTCGAAATTTCTAAATTGCAGGCCAAATATTTTATTAATCGTAACTCTGTAACTAAACATTTGCGGTCCTATGTTACCTGCACTCTTTTCTTTAGTTCCACTTGTAGAATAACACATTAAAATATTTGCATATCTTCGTGAATCACTCTGTTATTAAATTCACATCAAAAAAGTTTTGCACCAACTCAGTTCCGAGAGTTCCCGAACCTGTACAGAAAATTGGAATAGAGATCAACATAAACATCATCTTCTCATGAAACCACACATTGCATGTTGTACCACCATACAGCGAGACTATCAGAGGTGGTGGTCCAGACTGCTGTACAAACCGGTACCTCTAATACCCAGTAGCACGTCCTCTTGCATTGATGCATGCCTGTATTCGTCGTGGTATACTATCCACAAGTTTATGAAGGGACTATTGGTCCAGATTGTCCCACTCCTCAACGGCGATTCGGCGTAGATCCCTCAGTGTGGTTGGTGGGTCACGTCTTCCATAAACAGCACTTTTCAGTCTATTCCAGGCATGTTCGACAGGGTTCATGTCTGGAGAAGATGCTATTCGCCCTAGTCGAGAGATGCCGTTATCCTGAAGGGAGTCATTCACAAGATGTCATTCCGCAGTTTAATAAGTCATTGTTGGAAAATACTAACACGAATTCTTTACAAACGAATGAAAAGACTGGTAGGAGCCGACCACGGGGAAAATCTGTTTAAATTCCGAAGGAAATGTTGGAACACGCGAAGCAATACTGACTCTACGACTTATCTTAGAAGACAGGTTAAGGAATGGCAAACCTACGATTCTAGCATTTGCAGACTTAGAAAAAGCTTTTGACAATGTTGGCTGGAATACTCTCAAATTTTAAAGGTGGCAGAGGTAAAATACAGGTAGCGAAAGGCTATTCACAATTTGTACAGGAACCACAATGCAGTTATAAGAGTCGAGGGGTTGAAAGGGAAGCAGTGGTTGAGAAGGGAGTGAGACAGGCTTTTTGCCTATCCCCGATGTTATTCAATCTGTATACTGAGCATGCAGTAAAGGAAACAAAAGAAAAATTCGGTGTAGGAATTGAAATTGATCGAGAGGAAATAAAAACTTGCCGACGAACTCGTAATTCCGTCATAGACAGCAGAGGAATGGAATGCACAGTGTCTTGAAAGGAGTCTATAAGTTGAACATCAACAAAACCAAAATGAGGATAATGGAATGTAATCGAATTAAATCAGATCATGCTGAGGGAATTAGGTTATGTAATGAGACACTTGAAGCAGTAAATGAGTTTTTCTATTTGGGGAGTGAAATAACTGATGATGGTTGAAGTAGAGAGGATATAAAATGTAGACTGGCGATGGCAAGGAAAGCGTTTGTGAGGAAGAGAAATTTGCTAACACCGCGTATAGATTTAAGTGTCACGAAGTCTTTTCTGAAAGTATTTGTATGGACTGTAGCCATGTATGGAAGTGAAACATGGACAATAAACAGTGTAGACAATAAGAGAATAGAAGCTTTCAAAATGTGGTGCTACAGAAAAATGCTGAAGATTAGATGGGTAGATCAAGTAATTAATGTGGAGGTTCTGAATAGAATTGGGGAGATGAGGAATTTGTGGCACAACTTGACTAGAAGGAGGGATCGATCGGTAGGACACGTTCTGAGGCATCAAAGGATCACCAATTTAGTATTGAAGTAGTGGAGGGTAAAAATCGTAAAGAGAGAGCAAGAGATGAATACACTAAGCAGATTCAGAAGGATGTAGGCTGTACTAGTTATTCGGAGATGAATAGGCTTGCACAGGATACAGTAGCATGGAGAGCTGCATAAAACCAGTCTCCAGACTGAAGACGACAACAACATGTATACCTACCTGTGGGTTTATGGAGAGGCTCACGTTTGTACCTTGCAGACAAACATCTTTTTCAATGATAGTGAGCAGCTTCGAAAAAAAATCTCCTTTTCCGTTCTAATGAAATTGGGAAACGAATCTCGGTCTTGATATCTTGTTTTTTTCGTTACTGTTATTTCACTCCCCAAAATGGGGCGGGCTGGCAGCGGCACAATACGCCGCTCTTCAGCCAAGAGAGTTACAGAAACAACATAGTCACATAAGAAAAGAACACATATCAGAGAATTGTATAAAGTGATGAAAAAAACATGAACAAAAAAGATATGCATATAAACTGTAGATTTAAAAACTACATAGATGAGAGCCACACACACATGCAAAGAATGAACACTGTGAGTCGACACAAAAAACAAAGAAACACCAGTGGGAACACAAACGAATGATGCTGGCGACACTGTTGGTGCTGGTGGTACATAGCACTGCACACGGCACTGGAGTAACACTGACACCACAACGAAAACGTTAAAAATCACTGTACCGGAGGGGACCTACCACAGGGTGAAAGGAGGAAGGGGGGGGAGAAAAGGGAGGGGGGCGGACGGTAGGGGGTCTCGATATCCATGTGCTATGTTATTTCAAAGACTTGGTTGTTGTTGTTGTGGTCTTCAGTTCTGAGACTGGTTTGATGCAGCCCTCCATGCTACTCTATCCTGTGCAAGCTTCTTCATCTCCCAGTACCTACTGCAACCTACATCCTTCTGAATCTGCTTACTGTATTCATCTCTTGGTCTCCCTCTACGATTTTTACCCTCCACACTGCCCTCCAATACTAAATTGGTGATCCCTTGATGCCTCAGAACATGTCCTACCAACCGATCCCTTCTTCTAGTCAAGCTGTGCCCCAAACATAGTTAATGCAAAATCGAGAATATGGATATTATTCATGCACAGACTGACATTTGACACTATACCTTAACCATATTCAATTTCAAACCGAAAATGAGATCAAAATAAAGAGTTGACAAATACCTTCTGCAAGCATGCGTCTCAGATCGTTGTACAGCATTGCACTGAGGTGTCAGAAGTTATGGGATGGTGGTTATGCACACATACAGGTGGTGGTAGTATCATGTACATAAGGTATAGAAGGACAGTGAATGGGCAGAGCTATCATTTGTACTCAGCTAATTCATGTGAAAAGGTGTTAGACGTGATTATGGCCGCATGGAAGGAATTAACAAACTTTGAAAGCAACATGGTAGTTGGAGCTAGATTCATGGGACATGGGACATTAACGACCGAGAGCAGCGGCGTTTGCATAGAGCTGTCATTGCTAACAGACAAGCAACGCTTCTTGAAATAACTGCAGAAATCGATGTGATATGTACTGCCTTCCTGGGAGCCATTCTACCCCACATTACCCTATTCTCCACAACAATCGTCCCTTCCCTGACAGCCTCAGTAAAGCTAACCATTTTGCTTCCCAACATCCGAGAGCTCCATTCCCGACAATCCCCATTTTGATTACTCCCTTTTCCCCACCGTCCTTGACTGCACTGATTCCTCTGGCCCACCACTCGCCCCTAGTTTCCAGTACTTGGATCATTTACCCGTCTCAGACATCAACACTCGCCTAAACGCACACGCCATCATACTATTCTTCCAGCACCTACCCCTCCTGGAAGATGAGCTTCGACCTGACATCCAACTCTCCTACCAATTGTAACCCAACCTTCCTCCCCCCTCATCCTCAGGACACCCTCTCTCTTTCCCCTGAGCGGTTTTTCCCACTCCCCTACCACCTCCATCTCCCATGTCCCTCCTTATGTGTCTCTGCTCCCTTCTGTCTAGTCTTCCCTATTCATCTCCCACCCAGCGTATCTCCTGCCTCTTGGTGCCCCTCCTGCCCCCCCTTTCTTCTACTTCCTCCCACCCTCCCCCCAGCCCAACACCGCACCTTCCTTCCCTCTATTTCTCTCCTCTCCAGCCTCCAGTCCCTCGGAAGGTCCCTACCAGTGGTTTTTATTTTTCATGATTGCTCTGGCGTTTCCAGTGTTTATTTTTTTTAAGTGTCTTGCTCTGTGATTTTTATCCAGTGGCTGTCTTTTAGCTAGTGTTTGCCTCCAGTGATTTTAAGTGCACAACGAATTGTCAATTGTGTTCTTTTAACTTTATGTCGACTATGTCCCCCAGTGCATGTCCCCATATTAGCGTATATTTTAAGTCCCATCATCTCCAATTACTTTGTTTTTTGTGTCCCCCTTTTTACCCCCCTTTTTATGTAAGAGTCCCCCTTCTCTGTTTTGTAAAGCCATTTGGCTGAAGAGCCGTGGACTGGGTCGCTACAAGCACCCCCTTGCCAATATGGGGCAGGGGAATGAAATTACGATAAGGAAAAAGAAAAAAAAAGTGAGACGTATGTCGAACGTGTCCATTAGGACAGTGCGGAGAAATCTGCCGTTACTAGTCTATGGCAACAGAGGATCAACACAAGTGCCTCTACGAATAGGACTACGTCCCCTATAGCGTCTCTCCTGGGCTTGTAACCATGCTGGTTGGATCCTTGACGACTGGAAAACCATGGCCTGATCAGAAGAGTCCCGATTTCTGTTGGTAAGAACTGACAATAGCATTCGAAGCGGGCATAGACGCAACGAAGCCGTAGACCCATGTTGTCAACAAGGCACTGTGCAAGGTGGTAATGGCTCCATTACGATGTAAGCTGTGTTTACCTGGAATGGACTGGGTCTTTTGGTGCATCTAAACCGATCACTTCCTGGAAATGGTTAAGTCTCGCTACTTGGAGACCATTTGCAGTCATTCATGTACTTCATATTCCCAAACAACTATGGAATTTTTAGGGATGACAATGTGTCTTGCCAGTGGGCCACAGTTGTTTGTGACTGGTCTGAAGGATATTCTGTAGAGTTTGAGCAAATGATTCAGCCTCCCAGATCACCCAACATGAAATCCATCCAACATCTATGGGACATAATCGTGAGGTTCATTGCAGTTTTTTCGCAATTATGGATGGCTACAGAGGCAGCATGGCTCAAGATTTCTGCAGGGGAACTTCCAAGACTTGTTGAGTCCATATCATGTCGAGTCACTGCACTATGCCGAGCAAAACACGAGGTACGATACGATATTAGGAGGTATTCCATGACTTCTGTCTCATCAATGTATGTGGTGTTCGTTTAGCAGAAATTCGGTGTTCAAACCAAGGACGAGTCCAGAATATTCTTCACGATTTTCTCTACTCTTCTTTGACAATCACTAAAGGAGTAAACTACTCTATTTTACGCGCCCCCATTTTTCGTAAAGAAATATTTGGTTTGCGAGCCAAAGAAAGCTGATAAAAGCCAGTGATATCGCTGAGCGCTAATCACCTTAAGCAGATCGTGCCGTCAGTGCCGTCTTTCGTGAGACCGGATGTCCTGACCACGTTCAAGTCAACGTTAACTGCCTCGTCCTGTGTGACGACAGCCTTAGCATTAGCCGTACCAAGGCATGCGGAGCATCCCAAGATGGACGACAACGGCAACGTCAGTGCTGGCAGGCGATGAGATGCTCCGCACAGGGCGGGAGCAGCAGCAGTGTTTTCGCACAAGGCGATGGCAGTTCAGTGGCTAGGTAGTCCAGGCATGAGTCTCAAGTAAACGGCCTGCAGTGGACGGACATTAGCCAGCAGATGCGCCCCTTCCTCCTCAGTACTCGGGCTCCAGTGCAGCTAGCAGACGAGCAGGTGCTGGAGACAGTGTCTATTGGCGTCAGCCTGATGACCCATTCCAGTGTACTGACAAGGTCAGACTTCTCCTCATAGCTGGCTGCAGTCAGTGATTTTTCCAAAATGGGTGGTAATTAAACAAGTTTTGCTAGTCACTATATTTGAAGCTTTACTACCTTCTCTCTCCTAAGTCACAACAAAACTAAGGTGCGAGGTGGAGTCATTTGGCAATCAAGTCTCAGTGACAGTATTTCCGTTTAGTCAATGATTTCGCGGCCCTGGTTGTGCCTTCATGGTGTAGAAATGTTGCTTTTGATGAGACTATGAGGTTTCTTGTGTCACACTGCTGCGGCGCCTTCTGCGAAGTTGGTTACGCCAGACAAAGCTATGGTGGAACAATAAAGGAAGTACCAGCGGAAAAATGCTCCTATCAGGGCACAAAAAATTTGAATATATTCTGTTTATTGAAAGGACTCTGACTGAAAAGCGGAGCACTAGCAGCCTCATTATACCTTACTTAGCCCCTTTAACAATTTTACCAAAAATTTTGGTATGCGAACATATTTGCACTTCTCACAAGCTCACCTAAATGTAACTTACTCATACCTACTAGTCCATCGCTTTAAGTCGCTATACCCATCCATTACCACTTGCCCTTTGTCACTCACTCATGCAGCCCATTTATTATCTCTCTGTGTCTCTCTGGTATTGTCTCCTTGTGTCACAAAGGCAGTTCTCTTTGTTCTGTCCTTCTAATACAGTCCCATCTCAGTGTCACTGTCTCCCTTTCGCTCTCTATTACTGCTGATACTTTATATCTTCCTTCGTACTGCTGCTGTCTCTTCTCACTGTCACTATTTCTCTCTTCTTCGTTGTCATTGTATACTCTGTCTCTCATTATCACTGGCTCTCAGCCACTTCTACTTTCTCTTTATTTCCCAAGCGCCCCCCCCCTCCCCCCCCCCCCCCCCCCCGTAGGCACTGTCTAGCTCACTCTTTTCCTAGCACTATTCTGTGACTATTAGCTATTTTCCACTATATATTATGTTTCTCTCATGCTGCCATTGTCTCCTTCGTCCTTTCTATAACACAACCACTGTCTACTGTATTTCAGTATTTATTACTTTTCCGTCTCTTTACTGCCACTGTCTTCTTCTCTCTCAGAATAAAAAAGCACGAGTATTTTCGCTTATCAGAAGTTTTGAGAATATTGTTAAAAGTTCTGAGAAATGTAGAATAAGGCATCTTGCATCCTACTTTTCTATCAAAGTCTGTAAAATAAACATGAACATATTCCAACATTTAGTTCTCCGACAGGAGCAGTTTCCCGCTAGGTCCCTTCTCTTCTCTACTGAAGCAGGGCATGTAACTCATATGAAAACGAATGTACTGGTAAATAAAATTTAGATAGGTTACTTATGTGAATTTGAAATGCAAGAAGCTCATTTTACACCTCAAAACGGATTTCATGTGCAAAAAAAAAAAAAAAAAAAGTGGTCCACAGATGGCATTTTACGGAATATTTCTCCGTTCTACGTCACTTTTATAAACTACGTTTTCGCCTCACACGGGATTTTACGTGTACGAGTTGGGTAACTTTGAACCTCTGTCTATCGGGACGGATAAAGAAAGGAAGAAAGTTTTCAGGGTTGCTCGAGCTCTCGATCAAGCCGGCTCGAGTCCTGGATCTTTGAACGAATCTTAAAAATGACAGTCATACGATGTGCACAGCCGTCTCAGGATATGTAGCTGAGTTTTGGAACCCAAAAAACAAGTTTTTTGAGTGTTCCTCGTTAACGGATTTTGAAAATTGTGAGATAAGTATTCTAGATAAATGCCTAGATAATATATCGTTGAAAGTTGAACGATATGATGCTGTTATTTATTATTAGATTTTTGGTCATAACGGATTTTATGGTAACTTTGAAACTCTGTATCTTGAGAACGGATGAATACACCAAGAAAATTTTCAAGGCTTTTCGAGATAGAGATCATAGGAATATATTGTAAGTACTTCATCCGTTTGCGGTGGATAGCGGCTTGGAATCCTCGGTTGGATTTTGGTTCGCTAGTGACGGCGAAAATGTAGGGAAATACCCTTTCTGTGAGATTTTCCGAGGGACCGTCCATGAAGTAATGGTGCTTCCATAAATCCCATCAACCCCACCGTAGACCACATCAAATACATAAACACACACACACACACACACACACATCTCTTTGCTTCACTTGCCTAAGCAGGAGGTTGCGTAAAAGTAGGGTAACTTTAAACCTCTGTATCTTGGGAACGGCTAAAGAAATCAACAACATTTTCAAGGTTTTCAAGATCGGTATCTGAGGAATACATCGTAAGAACATCCATTCGCTGTGCATAGCCGCCTTAGGATCCTGCTGCCACATGCATACCGATAAATCAACTGTGGAAAACTCTTGTTACATGACTAGTTCTCATATAGTTAGGTAGTGCAAATAGGTCAAGTGGAATTACGTGGACTTTGTTATTCGGAATATGACGTATATAATTAAATGAGGAAAAAGTGAAGGACGACAAGCTTTCGTGTCAAAACACTGGAATCTTGGTCTAGACCGAAAGGGTTTAAAAATCTTTCAATCATCTCCCTTTGACTTTCTTACGGTTTCCCTGAAGCGATTAAGGCACTTAGAAGCGTAGCTTTATGGAAGGACACACTCGATGTTGTTCAGTTTCTGTTTTACTTTTGGTCGGTGGTAAATTGACTGCCAAGTGAAATAAGAATAACAGTACAAAAACTCTGGCACGCTGCAAAAACAAGTGAAGCGACCTAAAAGAAGTCCGATAAAGTAAAATTACCAAGCCTGAGTAGACTAAAAGTTTTTCCCCGGGGTGACTGGACAAGAAAAGTATTAAAGTGCTCAGTTATATAACAATTTCCAAATTAATACATGAATGCATATATTAACTGTGTGATAGAAACGGGAAGAGGCAGAGCAAAATGAATGATACACATAAAATGCAGTAGTTATTAATGCTAAATGAAATGAGGTAGTATTTTTGTGGCTAGAGACAAGCAAGTTTAGAGTATTTGCGCAGCTGAATGAACCACTGTTAGTTCGATCGTCTTTGCTTTATTCGATGAGCACTGCAGCGCATTGGTCTACGTGAAAGGATAAAAAACAAACACTGCAATTCGTTTTAGTTCAGCCAACAGTAAACGCACGCCGCTGCGGACACAGGCATAGACTTTTTTTTTATCCAAAGGAATACGAATGAGGTTAGTAGCTCGTCACCCTTTTAAACGAAAACAGAAGCGTTAGTAATAGTACTCGCCAGTGATCTGCGTTTCTTACGGATACTTGATTTGGCGTTTCCGGTCTTTCATTGCAAATTTCTTGTGAAGAATTGCATGTATCTTATTAAGCAGTAATGTGATACTTGTTGCCCTATTACTGGATGATAGCCGGCCGGTGTGTCCGTGCGGTTAAAGGCGCTTCAGTCTGGAACCGCGTGACCGCTACGGTCGCAGGTTCGAATCCTGCCTCGGGCATGGATGTGTGTGATGTCCTTAGGTTAGTTAGGTTTAATTAGTTCTAAGTTCTAGGCGACTGATGACCTCAGAAGTTGAGTCGCATAGTGCTCAGAGCCATTTTTGAACTGGATGATAATTAGTGAACGGTTTTTAGTGACAACATGCATATTTTTCGTGTAGTATACTTTTTGTCACATACATGTGAACTGCTTCTTTTCTTGTAGTTTATAATTGTGTGAATATTTCTTTATCTTCTATTCTTTTATTCTGAAAACTAAGTATACTTGCTTCTATTGGCACACTGACTTTGCTAAACTGCTATTTTATGGTCAACAAAACAGAATTTCATCCGTAAGTGCCCTTAGAGTGTCAGTATTTCGTGTGACATCAATTAATTGAGTTCTACATAAAAGAAGAAAAAAACTATTACAATTCTCAAATGAATAATTCTAAGAGAAAGTAATTGGACCGCTGGCGCTACAGTTTTTCGGAGATAAGCGCGTCTCGGCTTTATCTTCCATAAGGACAGAAGCTGATGTTATGAATTAAAATTGTTGCTGTAGCCGAAACGTGAACCTACGTCATCTGCTCATTAGGGAGATGTAGAGCCAATACACCAACCTAGCATTGCTGTTTTCAGAGCTGTCCAGACTCCTCGAGTCCTATGCCCTAACTCAAACTTCAGTTCACCCCTTCAGTCCGTCTTACCTTTCTTAATAACTTTTCACATCACCAACAACTTTAATCTTGCTACAATTAAGAGCACCTTTCACCCATACTGACACAAACTCCGATTCATTTATTTACCGATGATTTCTGGTCCTAACAACCAACGACATTGTAGACATATAATAAGATGTACCGATGTCTGCTATACACCTCACAAATCTGAAGGGCCCGATAAGCAATAATTTCTCGAGTATTGAAAGGCTCAAGCTCTGCTAGAGCGTCTGCTTTAGGACCACGTACTATAGAGATCACAGCTTTGTAAGTAATGGGGAAATCCTGTCTGTACCTCAGGTGTAGGTGATCTATTGATCTGATGGAATTACATGTTCTCATCTCTATCTTCGATAAAGTAATGGCGAAAAAACAAGTTTTAATTCGTTACTTGAGCTTCTAGGCTTGCCGAAGATAAAATTTACACCCATCCAGGAAAATGTAATTCCACCAGATCGATAGATCACCTATGCCTGAGGTACAGGCATTGAGTACAAAGCTGGAGTGCTGTTCCAGTATCGGAGAACCTCGGCAATACTGGCGAGAGAGATAACTGTCAGAAGGCAAGAAATTAAATATGTTAGGGAGGGCGTTAGAGTGCTGCAGTCCGCGCAGGTAGCGTTTCCACAATGCTGCGGTGGTGTAGCAGTTAGCACATCTATGAAGGAAGTATGAAAGCTGTGTTCAACTCCCAGCAGTGATACAAATTTTAATTCATTACTTCAGCTTCTGTCCTTATCGATGAGTGGACTGAATTCAATTATAACTTACCTTGCTCAGTATGTAATTTAATATGTACCTATTGTCTTCTGTGGGTAGAAAAAGTGTCATTGAATACAATGAAATATTTATTAATTATTTAATTTAACTGTGGTAACGTAGAATATGTTTTACTTCAAATAAGTAAACCAATTATTTATGCGCTCCATTAAATTTCGGGTGTGCTGTTGCATAAATTCAGTTTTATAGTTTGGCGCACCCGAAGCCTAATGGAGCAGTCATTGCGCCCCGAAAACATGAAGATGCACAATTAGTTATTCCTCCTCATGCACGTTTCCACATGTCAAGTAGTTATACCATCCAAATCGAAAGCCAGCAGAAACATGGCTAATACATCCTTCAACGCCGGCATTTTATTTTTTCAGAAGACCTATAAACGATGTTTATTTTCACCTATCTCTTTTCAGAAGACTATATTCAGCACTCCATTCACACACCTGCTACTTTCTTAGAAGTTTCTCTCCACTCCTTACCTTCATATGCAACGGACACTAGTTTTCCAATGGACACTATTATTATCGACAACAGGAACTTTTACATAATCAAGAGATCTTTCAGTATCAACAAAATATATATCACTTAGTTTCTTTTGTATCAGTTGCTGGTCACTAAACTATTTCGTTGGTGCAGAGCGTTGTAGCGTTTTATTGTAAGTTCAATAAACACAACATATGCACGTAACAGAGATTTTAGTCATGAATAATAATTCTCCTTCACTGTTAACAACAAGCTGCCTATGCTGGGGTAACTTTTCGATTCTGTGATGTACCAATCACTTGATTTTGAGTCAATCTATGTTGGGAGCGCATTTTCATCCGGAACGGAAGTTCCTTGAAAGCTGTTCGACATAGAGCGGAAAAGCTGAAAATTTGAGACGCAAGATCAGATGAATAAGGTGGCTGCTCAATGACTTCCACCCAACTCCTGTACGGTGTTTATTGTCAGTCTAACGGAATACAGGCCGATGTAATCGCGTAATAGTATCACTTCGCTCAGTCTTTCTCGTCGTTATTTTTGGATTATGTCTGCAAGACATTTCAGTTGTTGACAACAAATGTCAGCAATGATAGTTACATCTGCAGGAAGCAATTCGTAGTCCACCACTCCGTCGCTGTTACATCAGAGATGCATATATGGCCAACCCCTGATTTTTGCTATTTTGGCTTAGAGCATGCGGTACCCATACGTCTGATATTTGAACGTTCACACTGCTGTAGATTAATACGGTTCATCGATCTTCACTAAAACCTGAAGATCTTCCTGAATGCGGAGAGTCACTAATGTCAAATCGATCTCCTTAAATCCAGAAAACCATTGACTGTCCGTGGTTTGTATAGTAGCCTTATCGCCGTACACAGCGCAAATGGTTATGGCTCCTCCGCTATTACCTCTCTACTGAACTCAATCGGAAGAACGTGTGGGAAATGTTCCGATTTCTCCACTTCGTACTCCACTTGCTATCGTCCACAGCTCCACACCAAATGACAATAAATGGCTCCGAGCACTATGGGACTTAACATTTGTGGGCACCAGTCCCCTAGAACTTAGAACTACTTAAACCTAACTAACCTAAGGACATCACACACATCCATGCCCGAGGCAGGATTCGAACCTGCGACCGTAGCAGTCGCGCGGTTCCGGACTGAGCGCCTAGACCAAATGACAATACATGAACTCAAATAGCAACAGCGAAATACAAATAATAAAAGGAAATAAATAAAGAAACTCATAGCAACCGGAATACAAACATGTAAAACAAAAATGCTACGAACTTGTGCACCGACCTAATATATTCGGTCAGGAAATATGCTGGGTAAGTGTGGCACTCACATTTAAATGCTCATAATACACGGAGTCTGTGAAAAGAAATTTCACATGTTCTTGGCTCTGCATTGAGCGTACAGGCAGGCTATCCTGTTGCTTCCTCTGCCTCATTTACTCGTGTGTCGTAATTTCCACAAAATTTCAGCTAGTTCCCGAGTAGACTCCAGAAGGTCTGTTCTTGATATATACCCACGCTTGAAGCTCGCTACAGTCATGAAACTAAGTAAACTAAGTAAATCATTAAAATGCCAAGGTTAATGTCTATTTTCACACAAAACATGTTTGTCAGAGCGTTGTAAATATTATAATTTGTTGGTAATATAATTCATATCAATAAACTATAACATTTGAAATATTATGACAAAGCGGAATCTTATACGTCACTTTCGATTTCTATCGTTTCTTAGTTGCTTCTAGACTGAGGTGACGTAAGTCATAGGGTAGCGACCTGCACGAATACAGACGGGAGTAGTATCGCGTACACAAGGTACAGAAGGGTAGTGTGTTGGCGGAGCTGTCATTTATACTCAGATTCCGACGTGGTTATGCCAGCACTATGAGAATTAACAGAATTTGAACACGAATTGTAGTTGGAGCTAGACGCATGGGACATTCCATTTTGGAAATCGTTAGGGAACTCAGTGTTCCGAGATCCACAGCATCAGCACCGAGAATACCACATTTCAGGCGTTACTTCTCATCACGGGCAACGCAGTGGCTGACAACCTTCACTTAACGACCGAGAGCAGCCGTGTCTGCGTAGAGTATGGTAGCAAACGACCGAAGCGAGTGCGTCTGCTAGTACATCACCTGCAGCGCCTTTTCTGGACTTCTAAACATATCCGTTGGAGCCTAGACGACTGGAAAACTATGGCCTGGTTAGATGAGTCCTGATTTTATTTGGTAAGAGCTGATGGAAGGGTTCGAGTGTGGCGCAGGCCCCACGAAGACATGGAGCCAAGTTGTCAACAAGGCGCTACGCAAGCTGGTGATAGTTCCTTAATGGTGTCGGCCCTGTTCACATTGAATGGACTGGGTCCACTAGTCCAACTAAACTGTTCATTGACTGGAAATGCTTATGTTCGGCTACTTGGAGACAATATGCAATCATTCATGGACTTCACGTTCCCAAACAACGATGGAATTTTTATGCATGACAATGTTACATTTCACTGAACCACAGTTGTTCGTGATTGGCTTGAAGAACATTTTGGAGAATTCGAGCGAATGATTTGTCCACGCAGATCGCTGGCGAGTGAATTTGGCCATCTAGTTCCCCCTACATGAATCCCACAGAACCTTCGAGGGATGTAATGATCGCGCACAAAATCCTGCACCGGCCACATTTTCGCAGTTGTGGAAGCATATGGAGGCAACAATGCTCAATATTTCCGCAGAGGACTTCCAGCGACTTGATAATTACATGCCACATCGAGTTGCTGTATTACACCGGACAGAAGGAAGTCCGACAGGGCTTTAGGACATATCCAATGACTTCTATCACCTTGGTGTGTACTACTATTTTTACTATTTTCTTGAGAATGTGGCCCCCGTCCATGCAACCAAATGAAAGACTGTCTGTTTGTCTAACACGTTTCACTCAACTGTATTTACCATGCGTTTCAGCAACATTTGTTGTGTGTCTACAACATAGACTGTCTGTTTGTCTAACACGTTTCACTCAACTGTATTTACCATGCGTTTCAGCAACATTTGTTGTGTGTCTACAACAAAGACTGTCTGTTTGTCTAACACGTTTCACTCAACTGTATTTACCATGCGTTTCAGCAACAATTGTTGTGTGTATGCAATAAATAATTACAGCAACGAAAGTACCCTTTGACAACTGTAAAACAGGAAATATTTCCTAAATTGTAAAATACGTAATTATAGAGTCTTAAGAACTGCTTGCACTTAGTCACGGTCAACTCAAAAGAATTTACAGAAATGAGAAGCAGTCAACTAATCAATGTGAATATTTTTCCCTGCCTGGTGGAAAGACCAAAAAAGGACACCCAAGACAAAAGAAAGCAAGGGGTAACCATGTGCGAATCGTTCGACTAGAGATGGAGCGCATTCAATGAGTATCACTGAATCAGTTTAACATTTTGAACATTACACTCAGTTAGTGGAAACAACCGTAAAAGTGCGTAGATAATCTCACCATACAGCGCGTGAAAAACTTTTGAGGAAAGTACAGGCCCAATCTAACAGAAGTGTTAGCTTCTGAGGTTATACGAATTTGCAACGACTAGTTACAATAGTCGTGGGATGTGAAATAAAGCCTACATTGATGAAACCGGAATTAAGCCTCACGGTCGAATGATTTAAAGTGAGTTGGTGTTGTTATAGTTCAAAATTTATGGTGAAAGCTCCACATCATCCCAGAACTGATTGCCTTTCTTAGATTAAATTAACAAAGAGTAAATTATTTGTAAGATTTTGGCTCAATGATATATAACTCGTTTGGTCTAGGCGTAACATTCTGTGCTAGGAATCGCGACTGTTCTGATTCACATTAAATGATTGTGCAAAACTTCATTCTTTGCTGTCTGACAAGCTAAATTGTAGTAAACTGCCATCACACTGTCGTTTGAATCGTACCGAAATTTAGAGAGAGATGGCCACTACAGCTTCTCTCAGAGCTGCAGGACTGTAGATTAGAACACAAATATCACACAGTATCTCCTGAAGCTACGACATAAGAATCGTTTGAGACTTGACTACATTGCATTTCCCTGAGTAATGATTCATGCTATTCTTGTAGGGTTTACGCTTGCTCCTGATATCTCCATGACATAGTGTTTCAACAATCCATTTATCTGCCATATTGAATGAAACCAGCAGGTGTGTGGCGATGGGAAGTAATGTGTGTGAATTCGTAAGGGACCAAACTCTTAGGCCATCTGTCCCTAAACTTACACACTACTTAAACCAACTTATGCTGACAACAACAGACACACACACACACACACACACACACACACACACACACACACACACACACACACATGCCCGAGGGAGGACTCGAACCTCCGGCGGGACGGGCCGCACAGTCCGTGACATGACGCCTCAAACCGCGCGGCCACTCCGCGTAGCGACGATGTGATGAGTGAGCCTTACATTGGGAGAAGTATCCACAATGCAACGTATACATGCAGTCTTACATTGTGACGGTTTGTGAAAAGATTACTTGTACAATCACGAGAGGATCATGAAATTGAATGAAGACCGGTAACATTCCTACCTCGATTTGGGGATGTTTCCTCAACATTTGGGAGAATTAATAAATTAACGTCAGTGGTGTGTTTCGTCTACTTTCGAAAATTAAATTGGCCTTTACTGAGCATGATATGCAGCCAAGGTAAGCAAGTGTTTATAAAAGTGCATGATCCTATGGGGAAGTTTACAGGGCGGTATTTTTGGCACTCTCCATGAAAAACGGGTGGAACATTGCCACAAATGTTGTGGCACGGAAATGTTGCGTATTTTGTGCGACTGGCTCGGTAATTACTTCATAGTTGAGGTCTTCACCAGAGCAGATGGTAGTCAGTAACACGCGGTCTCTGCAGCAATACGACATGAAGAATGGTGTCGAGCAGTCAAACAAACCTTCGCCGAGGCACTGCACTATCTCATGAAAAGTATCCAGAGACCTGTTATTAGACATTAATGTCGGGTGTTTCTACTCTTCGCCTTTATGGCGGCTTCAGATCTTCTAGCAACACTTTAACGAACTGTCTAAGGAGGAATGCAGCCCATTATTCCTCAAGAGCCGAAACAAGAGAAGGTAGCGATGTTGTACACTGGGGCCTGGAGCGAAGTCGACTTTCCAACTCATCACGCACCGAAAACAACGTGTCTGGCTGAAATCCCGCAGGAGTTTCATTGAAACTACTGAAGAGCTCGCCACCAAGCCCGTCGCAAGGCGGCTATCTCTTTGGGGATAAATGGTGCCACACTCCACAATGGAACTACTTGAGGAGGGATCTGCGGGATTTCAACTACCTTTTACAACTTGGAGGTCATTAAACCGGCTGCGCACTGGAGTAACTGGGTGCAAATCAAACCTATTTAAATGGGGTTGCAGTGATAGCGATAGGTGTGAATGCGGAGCAATACAGGACTTGGACCACCTACTGATTTGCCCAGATATGTCTATAACATGCACTAAAGATGATATTTTGAAAGTCAATGACAAAGCAAACTACGTTGCTCAGTACTGGGAAGGGAAGATATAATTGGTGCATCCGGATACGGAAGAAGAAGAAGAAGAACTCATCACGCAGGGAGTCCACAAACCATTCTCTCACAGATGCTGCTTTGTGACAGGACGAATTGTCGTGCTTTTACAATTACCGCCTCCGAACTATTTCCCTACTGTATGCAGTGCACAGTGCTGCCAAATGTGTGCTTATCCTTCCGCATTTAGCGTTTTCTTAAGCGCAATAGTGGAACCACACCTAACAAGGAAGATACCTTTCGTACAGTAGCACCAGCTTCTTCGTACTTTACTGTAGGCCCTTTTTATATAGCTTGATAAAGTTCTCCAGGATTTTGCCAAACCAAACCCTTCCAGCGCATTTGCATACGGTATAGCGTGATTCATCACTCCAAATACTCGTCTCTAGCGATCACTGTCAGGGGCGTCGTTGTTTACACCATCTCGTGCGTCAATTAGCATTGACCATAGAAATGAGTGTCTTTGAGGAGCAGCTCGACCGCTGTAACCAGTTACTTTTAACTGTCTACACACAGTCACTGTGGTAGCTGGACTCTGGAACTCACGAATGATTTTACCGCTAATGTCAAATGACTGCTACAGCTGTTTTCCGCAATGTCGACGATTGTTGTCCGTTAGTACATGAGGTGTGCTGGGTGTGACAAGGAACTCCTTGAGTGCGAGGTCGTAGTTTCAGTGTACAGGGTGTAAATTTTAAGTTGACAAACCAGAATAACACGATAAATAAGCTTCAAACGAAAAATGTATAGAATCCAAAGTTGATTATTTTCGAGGGGGACATCTGCTGGTGCTAAAATTAGCCCGCCAGCCCAGCCCCCTGGGGGTAGGGTGGAAGGCAACTTTAAAATTTCAAATGGGAACCATAATTTTTTATTGCAGAATGAGATTCTACCTAAAAAAACTACGTACATTCTGTCTTAAACATTTGTTGTGATTGTTGGTAGTTGGCGCTGTACTTCAAGAAAATCAATTTTCTCATTTTTGCGTAGAAAATGGTTACGGATACATAAAAAATACTTATTTACTACGTAAATTATGATTCGCTAAAACTAAAACTCTCCCTCTCTCCACAGTGTGGGGTTTGAAAGGGAGGAATTAGAGTTTCACAAATGGTGTCCCAAATATTAATTTTTCCGCATTTTCGGATAAGTTTCAGCTGTTGATTCTTTACTGACAACAAAATGCTGCTCGCCTTCTTTAATACTGGCGAGACTGCCGCACGTGACAACTAGAGGCAAATTTCGCATTACACCGGTGTGTCCGAGTATTTTTGATCAGAGCGTGTATTTATACGCGTCCGTATAGCCACTAGGTAAATCCGAGCCGGCGGCCTCAATCTGACAGCTGCCATGCTGGTGGAACCTGGAGCGTTAACTGGACGCCTCGTGGTCATCGCCAGTCTGACACTCGTACGCCAAGGTCTGGAGTCTGGGTCCTGCTGCTATTCAGCACCTGAAGCACATTGAAGACTATTTTTGCAAGACATCAATATCGCCAGCGGCTATTCGTGATGACGCTGGACGTATAAGTCGCATAGGGGCAATGCTGACGGTTTAGGTGCTATTTTTGACTCAGCTGGCCGAGACTGTTAAACCATCTGGTATTATGACAGTCTACAAAGTCTACAATTGAACAGTAGATGCAGGGTGTTTTGTAGAGTGAACATCCGTCTTGCCATGAAGGACAGTCGCAGTCAATGTCAGGGTCCGCATGATCATATTACGCGCAGAAGGCCTGTGCACACCGGAATCAATGTGATGTGTTGCGGATATGGAATCGGTTTGACGGTTGTGGTAAGTTCCTATGTGACCAAACTGCTGAGGTCATCGGTCCCTAGGCTTACACACTAATTAATCTAAGTGAAACTAACTTAAGCTAAGAACAACACACACACACACACACATACACACACACATGCCCGAGGGAGAATTCGAACCCCCGACGGGGGTAGCCGCGCGAACCGTGGCAAGGCGCATAAGACCGCGCGGCTGCCTCGCACGGCCGGGTAATGATGACAACTTACGCCGTACAGGTCGTCCATGTTCGACACGTGAACAGGGCAATCGATATCTACGACTTTTGAATCAAAGGAACCATGGGCTCAGTGCTCCAGAAGTAAATTCGGCTTTCGAAGAGGCTACAGTATGTCATGTGTCGCGTCAATCTCTTATGGGACGACTGCATGATGAGAACTTCCATTCCCTACTCCCATGGAGAGCATCACCTTATCACGTTGTGCACAAGAACACCATCGATCCGTTAGAGATGAGCAGGGAAACACGGAGAATGGATGCTCCAGGATTGCCTTCGGGTGTTGTTTGCTCGGATCTGTTTGTACGCTGATAATGGCTGGCAACGTGTTTGGAGAGAACCAATCTCGAACACCTCCAACACTATGTTCCACATCTGCTATAAGGTTGGGGTGGAGTGATGTTCTGGGATGGCACTGCTACTTCTCATGGTTGCTGAGGGCAGCCTCACTGCTCCACAGTACAGGGAAGACATTCTGCAACCAGTAGCGGGATCGTTTCAGCAACATTTTAGTGACAATTTCGTTATAGCTTGCGAGCTCAGCGTGCTGTTCTCGTGAACACGTTCCTTCAGCACCATAGGATCACCAGAATGGAGTGCCTGTCTGTTCCGTGAATATGAATCCAATCAAACATGAGCGACATCGACTGAAAAGTACTGTTTTTGGACGCTGGAAGTGACCACACTCTTTGAGAGACTTGCACAAAATCACCCTTGAAGGATGGGCCTATGAGGAACTAGGGTGGCTTGATGACCTTGTCAGTGGCGCACCACAATGGATTAAAGCCTGCATCCGAGCTAGAAGACGATCCACAACATATTGACGATGCTGAGAAGCGCTTTGAGGAGCTGCTGTGCGAAGCAAGACGATTTTGTCTTACACACAGATGTCTGAATCTGAACGTGTTGTAAAAGAAAATATAAGCATGCCTCACAGCCTGTTTCTTCTTTTCTGTGCCATGAATTTTATAATAAAGGGGTGATACAATACTTTGTTGAAGTGCGTTTAAGCCCCACTTTGTCAGTCATGCACCATCGTGTACATTGAAAAGGATGAAGGTTCTTTACCATCGAACTGCAGATGAACTTTTTCTTTAAAAAAAAATTTTGCCAGTCTGTAAAATGAAAATTTGTGTTAGTTTCCAACAGCTTTTGTTTCAAAATATATTTAACTTGTAACTAGAGTTAGTTTGATTTCATTTATTGTTTACAGGTGAATTGCAGAGTGGTAATATAATAGATAAACTATTAAATACAGTATTGGCAAGATTTTCTTTGTTTTGATGAGGACTGGGTCCACTATCTTCATAAAATAAACACATATTTCTGTCTCTCTCCTCTTTTCTGAGCGCACATTTTAAAAACATAACTACTACCGTCTTTGCACTCTGTGGTTCATGCTCTTTGTATAATTGCATATTAACCGCCTTTGTCATTCATCTACTACGCCTGTTACACGAGACTTTGGCTTGAGTGTTTATCATACCTACTGTTATTTCACCAGCTGTCTGACGTGTGCTCGCATGGTGTTAGACTACCACATGCATTTTCTTTTATGCTGCTGTGAACTATGTTGCAGCATGTCACGGCTTCAAGTTATTGAGTGGGTTACAACACACCACGTAAGTAGCTTTGAAATTTACATTTTTCAACGTTTGTAAATTTTGTAATTAAGGGTATTTCATTTGGTGACTGACTGCTTTCAGAATGCTTGACAGCGACCATGTATCGAAATTGCAGTTGCAATGAATAATATAACAGCTTAAAGCAGAATGTCATCATTAAAAAAAAAATTCTTTCGATGGAATATTTGTGTCGAGGTACATGACCATGTTGTAGCTTGGAAAAATATTAATTTACTACAGTACTTTTTTGTAATTTCAGAAAAGACTGCAGCACACAAAATCACTTACATACAGAAGGAGCATCGTTACACGTGCCACAGGCAGACAAATCGGTCCCGAACTACCGACAAGTCATTCATCAGCCAATGGCGTCACATGTATACGGTATAGAGCAGGGGTGTCCAATCTTTTAGCTTACCTGCTCGACACTGAAGAAGACGAGTATTTTTGGGCCGCACTTAATATACTTAGCGAACTGCAAGGGGGGACGACGACGTGGGGTTGGCGGGTGGGGGGTGAAGCATCCTATGTACCAACGAGAGAATAGCATCGTGTGGCGGGAGTTTCAAACTGAAAGTATTCACTTTTTATCATAACAAAAAAAAAATGGCTCTGAGCACTATGGGACTTAACATCTGAGGTCAGCAGTCCCCTAGAACTTAGAACTACTTAAGCCTAACTAACCTAAGGACATCACACACATCCATGCCCGAGGCAGGATTCGAACCTGCGACTGTAGCAGTAGCGCGGTTACGGACTGTAGCGCCTAGAACCGCATGAGACTCGCGGGCTGCGGGTTGGACACCCCTGTGGTCAGGCCGTCGTCATGTCAGCAGGCCCCAGGCCCTGTGAGGTTACTACTCGGACAAGCAGTGCCTCAACTGGCGTGACGAAACTGATTGCATACCGTTCCAGCCTTCCCACCAATGTGTGGGGCAGTCTCCACTACGTAAACAATCTGTGAATTTTGTATCCTTTTGCGCGGTGAATAACATCTAAAACAAATATACGATAATTTCATACACGGCTGTCTAAGAACGCACACCTTCAGTGCGTCTACAAGAGTAGTATTACGAGGTGTTTTGGATTATAGGAAAGGCAAACAGGAGACTTAAATAGTTCTTAAAGTAGAAGTGCTGGAGGAAAGCAGTTACAGAATTGATTGGCGACTTCATAGAGTGCTGTTGTACAACGACCATATACGTGAAATTAGAAGGAAGGTCAGCGTTGGCCGTAATATTGATGGTTTATTGAAAGCAAAAACCATTTTCAATCACATAGTGATCATCTTCAGTGCTGTGGTGTACAAATGAAACTCATAGGCACTAGTGTCAAGTTATTATCAGTAACCAAATCTATGAAACGATCACAATAATACACTACTAACCATTAAAATTGCTACACCAAGAAAAAATGCAGATGAGAAACGGGTATTCATTGGACAAATATATTATACTAGAACTGACATGTGATTACATTTTCAATCAATTTGGGTGCATAGATCCTGAGAAATCAGTACCCAGAACAACCACTTCTGGCCGTTATAAAGGCCTCGATACGCCTGGGCATTGAGTCAAACAGAGCTTGGATGGCGTGTACAGGTACAGCTGCCCATGCAGCTTCAACACGATACCACAGTTCATCAAGAGCAGTGACTGGCGTATTGTGACGAGCCAGTTGCTCGGTCACCATTCACCAGACTTTGTCAGTGGGTGAAAGATCTGGAGAATGTGCTGGCCAGGGCAGCAGTCGAACATTTTCTGTTTCTAGAAAGGCCCGTACAGGACGTGCCACATGCGGTCGTGCATTATCCTGCTGAAATGTAAGGGTTTCGCAGGGATCGAATGAAGGGTAGAGCCACGGGTCGTAACACATCTGAAATGTTACGTCCACTGTTCAAAACGCCGTCAATCCGAAGAAGATGTGACCGAGACGTGTAACCAATGGCACCCCGTACCATCACGCCTGGTGATACGCTAGTATGGCGATGACGAATACATGCTTCCAATGTGCGTTCACCGCGATGTCACCAAACACGGATGCGACCATCATGATGCCGTAAACAGAACCTGGATCCATCCGAAAAAATGGCGTTTTACCATTCGTGCGCCCAGGTTCGTCGTTGAGTACACCATCGCAGGCGCTCCTGTCTGTGATGCAGCGTGAAGGGTAACCGCACCCATGGTCTCCGAGCTGATAGTCCTTGCCGCTGCAAACGTCGTCGAACTGTTCGTGCAGATGGTTGTCGTCTTGCAAATGTCCCCATCTGTTGACTCAGGGATCGAGACGTGGCTGCACGATCCGTTACAGCCATGCGGATAAGATGCATGTCATCTCGACTGCTAGTGATACGAGGCCGTTGGGATCCAGCACGGCGTTCCGTATTACCCTCCTGAACCCAACGATTCTGCTAACAGTCATTGGATCTCGACCAACGCGAGCAGCAATCTCGCGATACGATAAACCGCAATGGCGATAGGCTACAATCCGGCCATTATCGAAGTCGGAAATGTGATGGTACGCATTTCTCCTCCTTACACGAGGCATCACAACAACGTTTCACCAGGCAACGCCATTCAACTGCTGTTTGTATATGAGAAATCGGTTGGAAACTTTCCTCATGTCAGCACGTTGTAGGTGTCGCCACCGGCGCCAACCCTGTGCGAATGCTCTGAAAAGCTAATCATTTGCATATCACAGCATCTTCTTCCTGTCGGTTAAATTTCGCGTCTGTAGCACGTGATCTTCGTGGTGTAGCAATTTTAATGGCCAGTAGTGTATTATTGTGATCGTTTCATAGCTTTGGTTACTGATAGTAACTTGACACCAGTGCCTATGAGTTTAATTTGTACACCACAGCATTGAAGATGATCACTATGTGATTGAAAATCGATTTTGCTGTCAATAAACAATCAATATTACATAATCAAAATATCCACGGGTGTACTGCCGGTCTACAGTGTCCAACGGGCACAATATTTCGGCGATCATACATGTCGCCATCATCAGGTGAACTGACGGACTGAGCTCCTGTGAACGTGCCGGTACGGAGATCCGTACGCTATGGCTGCTCAGGGAGAACTGGCTTCGGTCGCGGCGGCGGCCGATTTAAATACCCTCCGCCCGCGGTGCACTCCCTCCGCCGTCCGCGCCCCGCGCCACGGTCACGCAGTGGAACAGAATGCGACGGCGTCTGAGATGACGTCGGTGTGATGGCTCTGCCCGCCGCGACCGAAGCCAGTTCCCTCTGAGCAGCCATAGCGTACGGATCTCCGTACCAACACGTTCACAGGAGCTCAGTCCGTCAGTTCACCTGATGATGGCGACATGTATGATCGCCGAAATATTGTGCCCGTTGGACACTGTAGACCGGCAGTACACCCGTGGATATTTTGATTATCAAATACGCCGGGAGAAACTCAAGAATCACATCAATATTACAGCCTAAGCTGACCTTCCTTCTAATTTAAGTTATAGAATTTTCGTCTCCCTTCAGTCTGAAACATTACTATTGCGAAAATTAGTTTCCTACAGTATAAACATAGAACTAAAATTACTGATACTGAGGATTTAATACATCTATTCGATTATTTTATGTAAATATAACACAACATGAAGCAGTTCAGGAGAGATAACTTACTATAGTATTCCAAATATCAGATTAATTTTTATTATACCACTGACTATATCCAGCGCTTGCTAACAATCCAATATCTCTCTCTCTGTAATGTTTCTCACATTACATTTGATCAGTGTCGCTCTTTGTTCTCCAAGCGACTGACGGCAACTTCTGCGCTCGACAATTGCTGACTGCACATTACTGACGCATCCGCGGGGTGCGGTTCAGTATTCTAAACGAACGATGCATAAATGAAGAGGTAAGACGGTGCATCTGTTGAGTTATTGAGGGGTCCCATAAGCCATTCAATCGATTGCACAAACATCACCCGCCCACTTGGCATGTAAAATGCAGTGGGAAGGGAACAAAGGTCGGCAACAAAAGAAAAAGAAATCATATTGCTTCGTGGCTCGGAGCTTCTCCCTTTGAATAATCAATGCGCGCAGGCTTTGAAGTCGGGCACAGAAGCGTCCCGGAAACGATCTTTGCGACTCACTGAGTTCGGAAAATTTACTTTACTGGGAGTAGAAAAACGCAGCCTTCTGTCAACATTCATGATTTTCATACTATGAATGGGACGATTTCTATCAAGTAAATGCCAGATGTGCGACAGAATACTGTACTAAAAAAAAATCCGCTAAAATTCGATAAGTTACACAAATCTGAAGGCTGTAAATTCAACTAAATACTTAGGAATTGCTCGCAGGTTCGAATCCTGCCTCGGGCATGGATGTGTGTGATGTCCTTAGGTTAGTTAGGTTTAATTAGTTCTAAGTTCTGGGCGACTGATGACCTCAGAGGTTAAGTCGCATAGTGCTCAGAGCCATTTATTGTCATTTGGTGTGGAGCTGTGTACGATAGCAAGTGGAGTACGAAGTGGAGAAATCGGAACATTTCCCACACGTTCTTCCGATTGAGTTCAGTAGAGAGGTAACAGCGGAGGAGCCATAACCATTTGCGCTGTGTACGGCGATAAGGCTACTATACAAACCACGGACAGTCAATGGTTTTCTGGATTTAAGGAGATCGATTTGACATTAGTGACTCTCCGCGTTGAGGAAGATCTTCAGGTTTTAGTGAAGATCGATGAACCGTATTAATCTACAGCAGTGTGAACGTTCAAATATCAGACGTATGGGTACCGCATGCTCTAAGCCAAAATAACAAAAATCAGCGGTTGGCCATATGTGCATCTCTGATGTAACAGCGACGGAGTGGTGGACTACGAATTGCTTCCTGCAGATGTAACTATCATTGCTGACATTTGTTGTCAACAACTGAAATGTCTTGCAGACACAATCCAAAAATAACGACGAGAAAGACTGAGCGAAGTGATACTATTACGCGATTACGTAGGCCTGTATTGTACTGATTGTACTGATTGGCAGTGCTATATGTCTTGTAGCACAAAGATCTGTAACAAACTGTATTATGTTGTTAAGTAATATTTGAAAAACACAGTTTCTGTCAATGCAATGAATCCTCTTGTTTGGACTTTTATTTCACTACGATTCTAGTCCTATATAAACGCTAAGTTTTCTGATTAGCTACAATCGAGGACAGCCATTAGCGCTATTGATCTACAGCGCGGTGTATTGGTAAATGCTGAATAATGAGCGATTAACATTAAGAAATACTTTAGTGTTAATACATATAGTAAAGGTACAAGAAAGATTAAATATACATATTATTTGGTAGTAGTAAAGCAGTGCGCGAAGGAGAATCGATAAGTGACTGTCTTATGTTAGCCACCATCTTAGTGAAAAATTGCAGCGGCAGTTTTAAATTGAATTCTTATACAGACATAAATCTTGTTGTTCATTATTGCGATAATAATTGTCTATTGATGGCCCAGAACCCATTCAGAGATAATAAATGCCACTAACATTGTGTGAACAACCTATAAATATAGGTAACTTATGTCTATGCAAATAGCATCTTACGTAATAAGAATTGTTCTTTGCCGATGTATGAAGCCTGGTTATTTCGTAACAACTTTTATGAAATATTTTGACAGGAAACAATACATTCGTGCTGTGCGAGTGTGGTATTGTGTGTCAAAACTGCTCGTTTTGCTCAAAGAAAAGTGTTGCCACCTCGAATAACGGCAGCGGTAAATTCGATAGCCGATCTGCAACTAGTAATGGGGCTATTATGCAACAGCACTGAAGATTGCTAAAAATCATTACTCTTGTATGGTTGAGATTACTTAACATGCATATAGCTTGTTTGCTGGTTGTATGTGATCACTTAGTCCCATTTACACTGCTTGACAGACAACATTGCTACACGTTCCCAAGTCGAGATTTCTTTAACAAAATAACGATCACTAGCCAAAAAAGTAGTGATTAAATATAACCTCGTGTTACGTTAATAATAAGTAATTGGTTTTGTTGTAGTCTTGCTGAAATTTCCCAACACGACACTACGACAAGCCACAGCATGCTACTTGGTCACGCAACGAGCCGCTACGTAATTCTCTGAATACCGAAAAAAGGTTAAGTATGAAAGAAAACAAAACAATACTAGAAATCGAAAGTTTAGTGATAGTAAATACAAACGAATAAAGCAAAGAAGTTTTGTATGTAGGTGCACTGCTAAGAACTTCCGCTCAGAATAAAAGTAGTGGACAACATGGCATCATCTCACGTAATATTGTCACCTACTACTCATATTTTCAGGTTTCGCTTGAAGCCTTTTGGAACTGGATCTTGTAGATTTATTGCTTTCATTTGAGTAGATTGTTAAGAACCGTTTACCTGAAAGCAAATATTTTATTTTTTCTTACGTAAATTGTGTACGCTGCAGTTTCTTTCGAATGAGTCCGTGTTACTAACCACAAATTGCTAGAGAAAGTATGCGTACAGTGACAGTAAAATTCCGAAACAACTGAACAACGACATGCACAAAGTTTGCGGTCATCTTCTGGCTCGGACAAATTTCTATAGTACCGTCTTGCATACATAGAACGTGTTCTGTTCTACAGCGTCATCCAACTCATCAGTTACTATTTGGAAGAGGCAGCCAATCTTATCTTCTTTGGAATACACGAACAAACGAATGCTCCCGTACATCCAGTATACGAACCATGTCTTCATAATTTCTACGTCTACACTCAACGCCAAAAAAAGATGTAGAATAATAAGTAACCTCAATAAAAAATGACCCTTCTCCAATACTGACCAACAGTAAGGAAACGGAAGGTAAAACCTTTATCGAACCATCTCGCTGTAGCAGTACAAGCACTGCGAGCAGCGAGCACTTCGTAGTCGTTATCTGCGATCAGTGGCCGCAATCTATTACTTGCCCCCTTTTTCGTGGTCCTGTTTTGTGGCAGCAAACGTATCTGGTGCACTTTCCAGGTCTGGCGAACACGGCCCGATTTCCAGTTTGCATAATGCGGTGGACCGCTACGCGGAATGTCCAGTAAAATGTAACGCGGTCTGCTGCAGTGGAGTGTCCAGTAAAACGTAATGCGCCCACATAAACTGCATAAACTGCTGCGGCAAGCAGAAGAGGCACACCGCCTATACTCGTAGCTCGCTCGCATCCTCGTCTTGCCACGGCCGGTGACTATAAGGACGAAAAAGTTTACCAATGCCAAGGTATCACATCTGGCTTGCTGATCCCATTTAGTAACAACTCATATGCGACCACGACTGTGTTTGCTAAATAGATCATATAAAAAAAGTAAGAATATTGTAGTATCAAAAGAATATGCAAGGTGTAAATTAGAATTAGGCGGTCAATCGAACAAGAGATAAGCATTAATTGTCTACGGACTATTATCACCAGCTATAAATACTTCTCCATGGAAGTGAGAAATGAAATCACAAAAAGCAGTAACGGTAGTCGCGTGCCTGGAAAATACTGTATTGAGAAAAAAGTTTATGACAACTGAGGGTAAAGTAAAAGAGGACTGTGGATGATACGGCCGCCGGCCATCAAGGCCTGTTCGGACGGTGTTTCCTTTTTCTTTTTTTTCTTTTTTTGCGGAATCTAGAGCAGAAACAAAAAAGATAAAACTTAAGTCAATGACAATGGAAATAAAAGTACTAAGGCAGATCCAAGGAGTATCCATGTGGTAAAAAAGAACAAATGTGTCTCGATAAGGGAAAAGAATGACATAAAAAATATAAATAAATAGATGGAGACATGAAAAAGAACAGAAAGGATCATGTGGAAAGGACAGACTACAAGATTAGCTAAAATTTTTAAACATGGACGACTACAAGAGAAACGACTACCCGACAGCAGGTGGAACAGCAGTTGGCCCAGCACATCTGTCGAATGAAGAGAATGAACAGGGACAATCATAATCAGCAGGAAATGAGATTTTACGTAGCAATGAAAACACTGTATCTGTTGCAGTTCACGTTAAATTGTAGACGCTAGAAGTACAGTTAGCGTCACCAGCGACGCCCGCATTGGCAGTGGTATAATCATTAGTTTTGTAAACTATTTACCATCACTACCATCGTCAACACAATGAGCGTGGCCTTCTTAATCATTATCTTCTTTACGTTCATCATAGGGGTGAGTGATTAAGGGGTAGGGACGAAACACCGAGATCATCGGTCCCATCGAAATGAGGGAAGATGGGGAAAAGAGTCGGCCGTGCCCTTTCGAAGGAATCATTCCTGCACTTGACTGAAGCGATTTAGGGAAATCATGGAAAACCTAAATCAGAATGGCCGGGCGCGGTCTTTAACCGCCGTCCTTCCGAATGCGAGTCCAGCGTGCACGTTCGCCATGGTAATTGTCACCGCTGTTATTACAATTCTTATCGTCGCCATTGTCATACACTTTCTATAATCCCCAGTGTCATTATAATCGTCTTAATCATCATGACTGTCATCACCGAGCGATGTGGTGCAATAGTTACCAGACTGGACTCCAATTCGGGAGGACGACGGCTAAAATGCGCATCTATCCATCCAGATTTAGGTTTTCCGTAATTTCCTTAAATAGTTTCACGCAAATGCCGAGTTGATTCCTTGAAAGGGCACGGCCGATTTTCTTCCCAATCGTTGACACAATCCGAGCTTCTCCTCAGTCCCTAATGATCTCGATGTCGACTGGACGTTAATCCCAATCTTCCTTCCTTCCTTTACGACTACTATCATTAATGCCGTTGTCATCACCGTCATCATCATCATCCTGATCATCATCATCACAAGACCACTGCCATCAGTGAGAGTTCAAAACAGATTTTCATCATTGGTGATATGTGGTACTTACTGGAATTAAGGAAACCGTGGAAGGGAGGACCCACCAATATAACTTTTTCACACAGCCTGTTTATTTAACAATATATAAACTGTGTTTTACAGATAATCGAAGCATTTAACCACAAAATTTTCTTTAACAAAATGAACAAATTTGCAAAATTCTTTTCACCTTAAACCTTAAGTTGAATAAGCTGCAGCTCGCCCGTTATCGGGTGAAACAGCGGTGTTTACTACCACTCTGGACACAGTCTGTCTTATTAAATGCCCTTCTGCAACACATGAAAACTATATAAGCACCATTGATGACAAGAGTGATTCCATTACTCAGAACAAATGATGTAGCTTTTAATTTGAAAGCTGTATTTCGAAAGGTTCGGGGTTAAGATGCGCACCTGTGCTTAAAGGTTTAACAGATTAGCAAACAATATGACAATGGTAAGGCTTTATTCAAAGCAACCAACCGCTTAATTTCAATAGGCAATACAGGTGCGACTGGACACCAATCCGTCCCTTCTGACAATTGACTAAAGCCCTGGTGACAGTTGGCTGTTAATACTTTCAAGGTTAAACTGATTGTCAGTTGTTAAGACTGCTCTGAGGGAACGTCTTAAAACGTCACTTGTGAACACTTATTACAAGATAACTCACTCGACGGAACCACAATATCCAGCTAAAACACACCAATAATGACCTGGTCTTTCGAATACGGGAACGAACAACTTAGTACAATAGGTTGTTCAGATTATAACTAATGACTGAGAAATGCAATTATAATCAAAGAATTGAACCGATTCACAGCTAAACCTAACCACAAGTTCCCTCTTTTGTTGAACGGCAACCTGTGCTTTAGTGCAATTGTTTCGGCTGTAATTACGACCAAGAGCTTATTAATAAGAATATTAATGATCGAACACAAACCAGAAAGGAAACGCAATATAATATCAGGACAAATTTTCAAACGACAACTAGTGTCTTAGTACCATACTACTGCCTATATTTACGACCAAAGAGCCGACCGAGTGAAACCCTGAGGGTCGGGTACAAACCAGAAAATAATAAGGAGGGCAGGTAGACAATGAAACAAATCACCACTAGGATTACAGAACGTTACTCCCCTTCATCAGCAAGCAGTTCCATGGGTGGACGGTGTGTCGCAGCGGTTACTGAGTGGAGCTGATGAAAGCCAGGTGGAAGATGGCAGCCAGGCCACGAGCGGTCGTCCGACAGGAATGTTGCCAACCAACCGATGGGATGTCAGCCTGCTCCTTGTAGCTGACGCTGACCCCCGTGAAGTACTCCGTTATTTTCGCTCTGCGCAGGCCCTCTTTGCGCAGGTCCTGGCTTCACTCGCTCGAACCTCGTGACCACCTCTTTAAGGTCGCGACGCTACCACCAATCCCCAAACTTCGTGGCTCCCTCTCGGGCCAGCGAGCCCCGTATATATACCGGCAAGCAAAGACCTACTGAGGACACAACCCACAGATACCAACTCTTCCTCATAGATATTGGCAATGGGTCTGCAAGAGGGATAGTCGATACTACACGTGAGCCAGTGGCGCCAGACAGAACAGTCTACTAATTCAATGGCGCCACGGCTCAATTGTCATTCATTTGCATCATCATCTGCTTTTCATGTTTCATTTATCTACTGTTGCACGAAGATATCCTCCACACTTTGTGGAATAATGAGATATGAAAAGCCTCAGACATCAATAGTAAGACAGGGAAGGACCTTAGGCTTCCATCAGTAACTTTGGTACAACACTGAAGCATTGTTACAAATGCGCCTCTGAACTGCCTTCACAGTTGACGAGTATCTACAGCTTAGAGAACGCATACATGACTCTCTTTGTGCCATATTGTACTTTGGCGAAGTGTCTCTCTCTGTAATGAGCATGCCAGTTCAGACATCAGTATTTCAGCCCCTAATGGTCGGGCTGAATTCGGTTTATTTTCATTAATAGTATGAAGACGTGAGTGTCATGTGCTAAAGTGTGCCACCCGGTATCGCATGTTGCAAAAACTTATACGCTATACTGACGCCACTTGTTCGACCTTGTTCCTGGGTGCAATATTTACCCTCATTTGGCGAGAAGTGGGAATATCTAATGCTCACAGGAACGCTTTCGAACTCGATCGTTTTCATGGTCCAGGTGTTAAAGCATGGGCATACTCCCTCCAAATATTTGAACCCTCACGGGTCACCGTTACTGTGACATTACTCCTCGACGATGTGCGTCTTCTCAAGTTCGATCTTGACTTCTTTTTTGTGGATGACAATGCGCGACCGCTTCGAACTGCGCAGGTAGTGGAGCTCTTGGAAAGAGAGGCTGTTCGGCGGATAGACTCGCCTGCCCGTTCCCCCCGACGTAAATCCAACCGAACACGTGTGGGATGCCTTGGGAACACGTATTGCACCACGTACTCATGCATCAACAAGCATACATCATATGCCAGTCACGCTGGTGAAGGAATGGAACCCGCTACCATAATAAATCCATACCAATGTCGTGACCAATATGGGCAGAGCGTGCGATGCCCTCCTCGGTGATCAGACACCCTATTAAGAAATAAGTTCCGCCTTTTGAAATTTCTAGGGGACCATGATAACTTTGAATAAAAGTGTCATTTCTATTCGACTTACTGCATATTTTCTCTATTCACCTTTTATACTGTGCTGTGGTTGTTCTTTCTACGTATGGGTGAAGTTTCATGGAGCTATCTTATTTGGCAGTGACAAATCGTTCTAAACTTACCGACGTCCTTAAGATTTTCGCGCCAGTGTATCGAAGTCCTCTTTTCTGTTCATGAGGCACCGTCCATCTGTTGGTAGCCCACTCACCTGACGGTTGAACCTATCACAGATTTCATCAATAAGTGCCTCGATCCGCTCCAAAATCACAGGATCGAAATTCCTTAGCAGTACATTCATAGGCTTTTCCTTCTGTTGATCCAGTCTATGATCACAAAAATCTTCGTCAATCAATTTCAGAATGTGGTGATCATAAATAAAGCCACACTAGTCATGTTACGTTTGAAATACGAGGGCGGTTCAGAAAGTAACCTCCGATTGGTCACAGTGCGGGTTGTGGGGGGAGTAGCGACGCCATCTGTGCGTTCACGCACTCAACAGGTCAGTCGGCATCAAGCCGTGGTCGAGTGAACGTCGTACCTGCGCTAGTTTAGTTTTTGTGGCAGTTTTAAATGTGTGCTGCAATAGAAAACCCAGCCAAATGTGAAGTGCGTGCTGTCATAAGGTTTTTACAGCCAAAGGATATTCTGCAGCAGCTATTCATCGTGAGCTTTGTGCCGTGTACGGACAAAGAGTTATGAGTGAAGGAGTTCTCCGTGAATGGGTACGTTTATTTAAAAGTGGACGAGAAAACGTTCATGATGAAGAGAGGAGTGGTAGACCATCATTGGTGACTGACGAACTCGTTCAGACAGTTGATGCAAAAGTTCGTGAAAATCGACGTTTCTCAATGTCGGAGTTGTCTACTGGTTTTCCACAGATTTCTAAGACTCTCTTGTACGAGATAGTGACAGCAAGATTGGGTTACCGTAAGTTCTGTGCACGATGGGTGCCCAAAATTCTTAACGACCACCACAAAACTCAAAGAATGGCCTCTGCATTAGACTTTCTGTCACGTTATGAGGACGAAGGAGAACCATAGTTAAACAGAATCGTGACCGGTGACGAAACCTGGATTAAGTACGTGAACCCTGAGACAAAAGAACAATCAAAGATGTGGGCACATTCAAATTCGCCTACCAAACCAAGAAAAGCCTCGCAAGATTTTTGTGCCAGAAAACTGATGGCAACGGTGTTTTGGGATGCCAAAGGGGTGTTGTTGGTTGAATTCATGGAACGTGATACGACCATTAATCAAGACGTGTACTGTGAAACAATAAAAAAGTTACGACGGGCTATACAGAACAAACGCCGTGGTATGCTGACTTCCGGTATCGTTTTTTTGCACGATAACGCCCGTCCTCACTCTGCTCGCAGAACAACGGCCCTTCTTGAGTCCTTCAAGTGGGACGTTATCAACCATCCACCTTACAGCCCAGACCTGGCGCCAAGTGATTATCACCTCTTCATGCATTTGAAGAAATGGCTCGGGTCACAGCGGTTTGATGACGACGAAGAGCTCAAAGATGCGGTCACAGGCTGGCTCCAGGCACAAGCGGGTGATTTTTATGCAGAAGGAATTTCAAAGCTTGTGAAGAGAGACGATAAGTGCCTCAATCACTATGGAGACTATGTAGAAAAATATTGCAAAGATGTAGTTGTAAGATGTATATATTAAAATATTTTTATTTAACTTGGTGTATTTTTTTAAATCAACCGGAGGTTACTTTCTGAACGGCCCTCGTATATCTGAAGATCATAGACTGGAATAAAGGAAATAAATTCTATTCGCGACTATACCGCAGCTTGTTAAACATTCATAAGATTTTCGTTCTGATGCTAAAACATTAAAAAACCTTGACGTGGTAATGGCCATATTTAGAACGTAACGCCGTTTCACTGTTTTGTATATACAGAGTGATCAGAAACTATCTGAAAAGCTTGTTGGGGTGTCGCAGGGCAGGCTGTACTGGGAAATTGCGTGTCCTTGCACTCTCAATCCTTACCTTGTGACCGCCTCGTCCTGCTCTTTCACTTCTTGATGGTTTGAGAGAAGGATAGCCTCTCAGTTAGTTGGAGCCTAGCTGCCTCGGCGAAATTGTAATATTTATACATATTAAATGCTATTGTTCTTAAGACCGTCTGAAAGCGACTTCAATTTAATCCTTTGTGTGTTTTCCTTGCATAAGCAGTTGATGTGTATTTTAGTTTTTAGTGTTGTCTAAGGAGCTCGCTAAGATGCGTCCTACGTCACCGTGCGGTTATGCTGGTTGATGTCCAGGGGTTGTTATTTAACTGTCTGCTTGCTGGCGGGAGAGCCGCAAATTGTTAGTTAGTTGAGTTTTTCACTTCTACCGCTTTCTAAATTTTATTGACGATTAATCAGTGGAGGGCGCCCCTCGGGGTCCTCAGGTTTTGGACGTATTCCATTTAATGATGTTGACTTAATATTCTTACTGTTGTTGAATACCTTTGCATTTATTCGTCCTTGCTTAAAGGGTATTGTTGCTTTATGTTTGTTAGTCTACACTTGCAATTGTAGAAGTAAACGCTTTTCATGTTATCGCTTTGATAAAGGCAATAATTTCGTAAATATTGCACTATTTATTGTTTTTGACTTCTTTGGAGATGTGGCGTGCCATAATGAGAAGATTATTTATCTTTTGTCTTGTTAGTTGTATAGAAAGGTACTGTGTGGTTTTAAATTTTTTCCTTATTGTCAGGTCTGGGACAGTTAACAATTTCAACAGGACCTTTCGATTTTCTTGTTAATCATTTGTTTTTGTAAACTGCTCTCACTGACATTTTATGCGGTAAAGACATTTTTGTATTTTTATCAAAGGGTGAAAGTTGTTGAACAGAAAACCCTGGGGTCCATTTGAATCCGTTCCCGGAAATGCTAAAGGCGCTAACGCCCGTATCAATATGCTTAAAAACATAAACAGTAATAAAAATGTCGTGTGACGAGGGCCTCCCTTCGGGTAGACAGTTCGCCGGGTGCAAGTCTTTAGATTTGACACCACTTCGGGGACTTGCGCGTCGATGGGGATGAAATGATGACGATTAGGACAACACAACACCTACTTCCTGATCGGAGAAAATCTCAGACCCAGCCGGGAATCGAACCGGGCCTTGAGGATTGACATTCCGTCGCGCTGACCACTTTTTTTTTATTGCGCTAACCAATTTTTTTTTCTCATTTCGTTCGATTTTGTTCGTAGCATCCGTTTAAGTTCGTTGTTGATCGATTAACTCAGTTTTTTTTTTATTACAGGGGGAGGTAACCCTCTGACCGAACACGCTGAGCTACCGTGCTGGCACCACTCAGCCAACTGGGGCGGACATAAACAGTAATGTCTGAGTATATTACTAAATATGACTGTTACTGCTTGAGTCTCAAACTTAAGGCTTTTGTGAACGTCATACACCATTAAACTACGCTGACTTCTGTCACCGGCAATTATTAGCTTCCTAAATGCAACTGCAGTGATTTGTGTTTGAGGCAGCTGTTTCGATGATATCATCATCATCAGCCAGTTCAATCATTAAATGATGTGGCCTCTTCGAGTCGTGGATTCAGGTAGGCTTTCAATAGTCCTCTACAAGTGGAACGATCTTGGGCAGTTCTCTGCCAGATGCTACCAGCGATCTTCTTGATTTCTTTGTCCCTTCTGTCCGGTGCTCTTTCGGACTCCCCAGCCGGACTAGCTTGGTCCATCTGCTGTCTTTTCTTCTCGCTACGTGGCCAGCCCACTGTCGTTTCAAGAAGCCTATTGTCTTTAAGATGTCCTTAACCTTCGTCACATACTGGATGTCATCCGCCTTTTCGTATCCTTCCTTGTATAGCCCAGCAGCTCTATGGCTCTCTGTGCTGTCCTAAGTTTCCCTTTTGTAAATGAGTTGAGTGTCCATGTCGCGCAACCGTATGTCAGCACAGCAAGAATTCATTGGTCAAATACTGTTTTCTTCAGATTTACTAGCATTTTTGATCTGAATACTGTTGAATTCCTTCCAAATGCTTGCCAACCAAGCTTCATGCGCCGATAGATTTCTGGTCTTACATCTCCCGTCATATTTATAATCTAGACGAGGTAGATATATTCACTGACCTCTTCTAATGGACTGTCCTTGACTTTCACATCTCCAGCTGGAACCCATTTGTTGGACATTACTTTTGTTTCGGAAAGGTTCATGTTCAAGCCAACAAATTGACATTCCGATGCAAGATCTGTAACTAATTTTTGGAGCTCTGCGAAGTCGTTGGCCAGTAAGGCAATATCATCAGCAAATCTCAAGTTTTTAGCCTTCTTCCATGAACTTTAATTCCCTTACCTTCCCAGATCAGCTTTGACACAGCCATTTCCAGTACAGCAGAGAACAGTTTTGGGGAGATGGGATCGCCTCGCTTGACACCCCTCCTGATGCGGAATTCTGGAGTTGATTCGCCGATATTAACATAAGCTGAAGAAGTAGATATTGCTGAGCACTTCAATTGCTCCCACTCCTTCCTCACTCAAAGCTTGGAGGACACCTACATGGCTAACGAACATCTTTCCAAAATCAACGAAAGCAATGCATATAGGCATTTGGTGCCAACTTCTGCATTAAAATCGCCAATAAGCATCTGGAAGTGACAATCGCAACTTTTTTACAGGTGCTATCTAGCCTTTCATAAAAAGATTCAGTTTCTTCGTCAGGGTGGCTTGAGGTGGACCCGTACACCGGAAAAATCTGTATTATATAACTATTCGACACTTTAAGGACCACTCGAGCTATCCCGCTGGAAGTTCCTTCTAAAACAGTTACTCTATCAGCGGTATTCTTGTTAATTAAGAACCCAACTCCAGTGAGTTTTCCTTCCGGGTCACCAGAAAAGTAGAACAAGTTACCAGAGTGCAAATGGAGACAGTCTTCCCCTTTTCGGCGTACTTCGCTTAAACCAACAATACTCCAGTTGATTTTTGTAAGCTCTTTCTCCATCCCTCCTAGTCTGTTGTTGGCTGGTAGACAGCGACAGTTATATGTAGAGACTTGATAAATCTGCTTCTTTTTCTCAGCACATCTTGGTGTTTGAGATATCAAAGTTGCCCCCACCCGGAGATCCAACTGTTCCATTACTCCGGAAAGTTTAACATTAATGTCACACATCAAGAGTCAAAGGTGAAAAGCATAATCGCCACGCTTGCTTCCGAACGGATTGGCGATATACACTGCTGGCCACCGTAAATGCAACACCCTGAAGGAAGCATCCGAATCAAGTGAAAATTACACCATGAGTTTGCAGCGATGAGATATGCAACTGATTAGAATTTCAGCGCAGACGCACATCACGCGCGCCTGTGGCGCCACCTCATAGCGCCATTTAAGGCTTGGCGATTTCGACGAGTGTACGTTCGGCACGTGTGTTTACCTTGTGGTTGTTTCACAAGACGATCAGTTATGCCTCGTAGACAACAGCGAACATCTTTTGATCAAGTATCCGAGTTCGACAGAGGAAGGATAGTGGCTTACCGAGATTGTGGATTATCATACAGAGAAATCGCTGGTCGTGTTGGACGAAACCAAACAACTGTAATGCGGATATGTGACAGTTGGATGCAGGAGGGTACGGCGGACAGACGTGGTCGATCGCATTCACCTCGGTGCACCACCGCACGTGCTGATAGGCAAATTGTGCGCATGGCAGTGACGGATCGCTCAGTGACATCCCGAACCATAGCACAGCACATTGCGTCTGTAACGCATCATCCAGTGTCTGCGCGTACCATTCGACGCCGTTTACAGCAGAGTGGTCTGTCCGCAAGACGTCCATTGCTTCGTCTACCATTGACGCGGAACCACAGACGTCTCCGTCGCCAATGGTGTGATGACAGACGGATGTGGACGGCCGAATGGAATGACGTTGTCTTTACTGACGAAGCACGCTTCTGTCTGCAGCACCACGATGGTCGGATTCGAGTGTGGAGACACCGTGGAGAGAGGATGCTGGACAGCTGCATTATGCACCGCCACACTGGTCTTGCACCTGGTATTATGGTATGGGGCGGTATTGGATATTACTCTCGCACGCCTCTAGTACGCATTGCCGGTACTTTAAATAGCCGGCGCTACATATCCGAGGTGCTGGAGCCAGTTGTCCTTCCTTACCTTCAGGGCTCGGCCACAGCCATATTTCAACAGGATAATGCGCGACCACACGTGGCACGCATTGTCCAAAGGTTCTTCGTCAATTACCAGATTGAATTGCTTCCCTTGCCGGCTCGCTCTCCGGATCTTTCGCCGATAGAAAACATGTGGTCCATGGTTGCTCAACGAGTGACCCAGATTACATCCCCAGCTGCCACACCAGATGATCTTTGGCAACGTGTGGAAGCTGCTTGGGCTGCTGTACCCCAGGAACACATCCAACGTCTCTTTGACTCAATGCCGAGACGTGTGGCAGCTGTGATCTCCAACAATGGCGGCTACTCTGGCTACTGATTCTGGCAGGAACCACATGTCACAGACTTCTGTAAACGTAATCATTTGATACTTGGTCAACATGTTATCTACAAAATAAATTTTGTTGTGCTACCTCTTGTCTTTCTTGGTGTTGCATTTACGGTGGCCAGCAGTGTAGTTTACAGGCCGCCCCTGACATGGGGTACAGACGCCTTTGGTAGGCCGCTCCACTAAAGTACAGACGCCTCCAGGTTGCTAGTTTTGGTATACCATGGGTATTTCATTTTCCCAGTGCCATTCATATCTGAGAGGCCTTCCCCTATCCACCGCCTGGGGAGGCGTCCGATGGGAGACTAGCAACCCCACACGGGGTTGACTTGCTATTTTATACATATGGAATTTCAAGGGGATTTTATTGGGTCTTCACCCCCTCATCCCCCCCCCCTTTCAATCTCCACTTCTCCATCTCTTAGAACAGGACATCCATCGCATTTTATAAGCTTTTATTAACCTAAGATGTTTGCATGTGAATGTTTTTTATTTTATAAAATCTAGTTACACCGCTCCTGCTATCCAATGAAATTGAAATTTTGACACGCATGCATGAAATCTACCACAGTGCAGTACTACACTACACCTCCAGACAACAAGTTTACTACTTTGACTCCGTAATGGTGGACGAACCAATGTCCTGTGCGATTTTATTCAGAACAGAGCCGCAGGCCGGCCGGGGTGGCCGAGCGGTTCTGGGCGCTACAGTCTGGAACCGAGCGACCGCTACGGTCACAGGTTCGAATCCTGCCTCGGGCATCCATGTGTGTGATGTCCTTAGCTTAGTTAGGTTTGATTAGTTCTAAGTTCTAGGCGACTGATGACCTCAGAAGTTAAGTCGCATAGTGCTCAGAGCCATTTGAACCATTTTGAACAGAGCCGCAGAATTATATTTCAGAACAAAAGTTTGTTTTTCTGTGAAAGCTACCTATAGATTTTCTTTTCAAAAACTTTAGCTATTTTCCTTATTCTATAATTTAAAGCTGTTTCAGTACTCGGAAAACAAGCGTTTGACTAAAAATTTAAAACTTCAGTAAAAACCAGAAAACATAACAATGGACACTCCGTTATTATTTAAATTAGTAAACATTGATTCTTTAAATTCTATACCTCTGTTATCCTTATCGATGTCAGGTATCCGATAAATTCGTGATATCCCATGCCATTAGAAATATGGAGTGGTGGGTGGGGGCAATGTGGGTGGGGGTAATAATATCCTTTTACTATTAGTTTAATGAGGATCTACACTTTGGCTAGAGAGTACACAGGGAAAACAAACTAAATGGTGAAAAGTAAATACCATATGCAGTCTGTGACGAACATATAAGAACGAGTAATACGCACCTGTTACGTTAGGTGTGTAAAAACTATCAAGGGTAAATGTTTCGGGTGCTCACATGCACGTGAACTGTTTATAGGTAAAGGAAGGTGTTAATAACTTAGCAAAACTGTGTTTTTCAAGAAATTTTTTCTCAAAGGACTATGAATCCGGAGGCACCCTTTTTATGTGCAGCAGCTGTATTGAAATCCCTTCTTTATTAGCGGTCCCTCGCCAGTTGAAAACAAATGGGACAGATTAGAGCGTTTTCGTGCACCACATTTGTTCAGTTTCTGTGACAGCTTTTATGATTCCTGGAAAACAGTGATATTTACAAAAAAATGAAAGCCTGATTTTTAACTGTAATTTGTGTGCAGTTCAAGCAATAATTCACGGTAGAGAATTATCCATGATAATCGTTCTTGCCTTCATGCCATAAATTTCTCATAATAATGTTGCCTTTTATTTCAAACAAGTCTTTATACGTTGCAGAAAAGTATAAAAAAGGTAAATAAGTATTCAACATCTTGCTACTATATCAATGTCGAGATATCTACACAATTTTAGTTATGATTATTGAACTGAACATCATATCGACGCTGCTAATGAAATTGTGCTAGGTTCTCGTTCCTCAGCCTTCTAACATTTGATTCTGCCCACACGACTACTTCTCCTGTGCTAGTCAATTCATTTCAAAGTATCACTTATACCTTACATCCTCGAATGTACGTTGGATATATTCCAATGCTGTCTTCTTCAACACATGTTTCTCTCCCTGGCTCCCTTTAATACAATGTAAGTTATTCCTCGATATGTATACTTCTGCTCCTTTTTCCAGTGTTTACATACAGTACACTCCTCGCGGATTGTGCGCAGGGCTTCCTCATTTCTTACATAATTACTATACTTAAATTTCAGTATTCTTCTGTAACAGCTCAAATGCTTTTGTTGTTTTATTTTCCGTTTTTCCCAAAGACCATGATTCAGTTTCATACAATTCAACGTTGCAGACGTACATACATTTTCATATGGCCTATGGTTTCAACAGGAGTGGAGTTGGGCTGGGGTTTGTGTGAGCGCGGGTCCTTAATCAAATGCAAAAAATAGTTCAAATGGCTCTGAGTACTATGGGACTTAACATCGAAGGTCATCAGTCCCCGAGAACTTAGAACTACTTAAACCTAACTAACCTAAGGACATCACACATATCCATGCCCTAGGCAGGATTCGAACCTGCGATCGTATCGGTCGCGCGGTTCCAGACTGAACCGCCTAGAACCGCTCGGTCACATTGGCCGGCTAATAAAATCCAGATTAATCTTATTAACAATATGTACATACGATAATAAGAGCGCATTAATGAGAAAGCATAATCAGGAATTAGCATTCAGTTTCATGAAACGGACTCGACATTTGATATAATAAGATAATATTAGGAAGATTGAACTGTTGCCCCACAAGAACAAACTGAACCTTCGAAGGGGCACTCTTGGTTATACAGCCAGCAAAGGTTAACATTACTATCGTAGGCAACGAATACAACAAGGAGTTGTCAAAAAGAAAACGGCCAAATGTTTTACGGAGTTGGTTCCACTTTGGAACTAGTGGGACACTCGTTTGTCAACCTCCCGTCATTTGTTGTGGGGAAAATAACTCGAACTACTTCCACGGGAGACTGACAGCTTACATCAACATTTGGTCCCACCTCTCCATAGAAGTCATGCTCAGCTGCTACTTTGTGCAATATACACCAACTAATTTGGGAATTTGCCATGGCAGGCTCATCTTCACTATCGTCATGAACTGGATTTTCAATGAGTAGTTCAGGCCCTGCCTGAGGGAGACAGAAGCTTCCTCACGGCAACTTTCGACATCAGTTTTCTTCTAAAAGACGGACGTTTAGATCCTGTAAGGCGTCTCGAAACTTCTATAAATCCATAGTGCCTTAAACAAATTATAATGTTACAAAATAAACATAAACCCGGTGTAAAACTAAGTAAATTACATCCAATGACAAAATTAAAGCTACTTACAGCTCTATGGTTTTCTGTCGAAATACTCATAAAATGTTTAGTACAAACCCAAATTTACGCTACAGTTACTTCAGATACACTTACTTTCTCTGTCAATGATCTCCTCAACGATATCGCACGTCAGGTACGAACGTTGTCCAGAAAGTAATGTACCGCATTTTTTTCTCAGCCGGAAACAATGCTACGAATGCGAAACATTATATATGTATTATCTGAAATGTCCTGAGTGAGCGTTCCAACTTTCCTTCGCTTCCGACAGATAGCGTAGCTGCAGGACAGTTTCAAAATGGCGTCTGTAGGTGATACACGTTACAAGCAACGTGCCGTCATTGAATATCTCACAGCAGAGAAAGAAACTGTGGGGAATATGCACAAACGCTTGTCTATGGAGCATCTGCTGTCTCGACAGAAGTACAGTTAGTCGCTGGGCATGGAGGGTGAGGTCATTATAAGGCGGTTCGGCGGAGCTCCACGATTTGCAGCGGTCGGGGAGACAATCCACAGATGTCACACCTCACACACTTGAGGTAACCTCGTCGGACTTCGACTTGTTGGAGCCATTACAGGATGCCGCTGGTGGAAGACATTTTGAGGACAATAAGGAAGTGGTTTACACAGTGAAGCACTGGTTCCACCAACAGGACAAGGATTGGTACCAACAGGGCATACACGCCTTTGTTTCGAGCAGGAGGAATACCATAGAACGGGATGGAGATTACGTAGAAAAATAGGGTGTGCAGATAAAACACCATTCTTTCGTGTGTGTAATTCTCATTATGTTCAATAAAGTATTGTTGAAGAAAAAAATGGGGTGCATTACTTTCCGCATAAGCTTCGTAAATTACGCAACAAAAATTTTCAGACACAAATCTCCTACAGTGACATAGCAAATACACCGCGTCGACTGTTCCTTTGAAAGAGGTTGTAAGGTGTCAGGCAAATCCAACATCTTCCATGAAAACCCTGACATGATAAGCAAATCCAGCAGTATGTCACATAGCTCCGAATAAATCCTGACATTAAATTAACCAAAGTAATACGATCAACGAGTGATCAAATGGAATACCGCAGACTAACACAAGAACGCCTAAATGCATGTCATACCTTCCCACCGTGAAACAGACGCAGTTCCGAGGGAAGAAACGAGAAAAGAAGCCGAGAGCAGAACCGTGTTAAGCTAGAAGGCCCTACGATAAAGGACGGACACGCACATCCCCGGCTACCGCCAGGACCACCCCCCAGCCCATGTTAAAAGATAGAGCCCTCCAGAAGAACAGTATAGATCTTATGATAACACTAAAAGGGCCACACCAGCTAAAAGTTTTAGCGTGAGACTTTTTCGCGTCTCTGTTACGTTGCAAACGTTAAAAACATTGCCCCACCACGAAAAGTATAACGTTTCTCATTGGATTGACAGAGTTTTTGTAGGCGGAGCTTAAGGTTAACATTGTGACCCTGATTGGTCAGTTGAAAACACAGCCAGATAGCTTTTTTAAACCAACTTCGGTAAACTGTAGTAAGGAGAAGTTAGGGGAGAGTTGCTTCTGAGACGGCGAGCTGTGTGGAGCTGCGCCGCCCATCGCCCCCTGTCGCTGCCTAAACACTGTCAAGGTAACGAATGCACGCGATGCCGCATATCAGCGCATAAAGCTTCACTCAGAACTGCAGAAGTCTCATCTGTTACACCCCCTTTTTGCGTAATACTAGTGTCGATCGTCAATTTTCTGTTATATAATTATTGAGAAGCCACATCAGCCACTGTAATTTACGACAAGTTAAATAAGTAATTAAAGATAATTGAGGGTCACTGTAGACCATTTTGATAGTTTTCTCTTTGCTAAACTTAATTTAAAGCTATATTGTAGATGTGATATGGCATAAGTCATCCTTTGATCCATTATAGAACTTGGAAAACATGGAAACCCATTCAGGGAATATTCTTTCACATTTTGGTTGAACGCAGTTGGTTTTTATCATCCTGTATTAAAATATTTCCTTTTGTCAATAGTGCAATTTATAAACAATGTTTTGTATGTAGAATAAAATTTCCATTCGAAGTTATTTTACCAGCTAACTAAAAATAGGAAAGCCTTGAACCCCTTCCACTAAATTTAGTTAGTATTAAGATTCTTTTACAGGGAGTGCAGTGGAGCTGACGCTGAAATCATTAAGTATTTGATTATATCATCGCTAGTCTCACTGAACTCTTCTGAACTCTACATATCATGTATGGTCTGGCGTCTCCTTACCAGCAACAGGTCCCAGGTTCAAACTAGTCGATTCCCTAAAAAACACGCTCAGAGCGTCGTTGCGTGAAAGTGGTAGGGAGAGACGACTTAGAACAAACAGAAACCACGCAGAATGTTAGAAGGTAGGCGACTGCTGCGCTACACTACATTTGTAAAGTACCTTGCTCTACTGCTTGGAGTTCATGTTTTGCAGTAACATCGGTGGTTTCACGCTTAAGGCACTGGTACTTAATAAAATTAGTGATACAGTGGTTTCAGTCAAAAAAATACTGGAGCTCAAAGGGATAACCTAAGATGTAGCGTGAAATTTACTGTTTGTCCCCACGATGAGAAACTTTACAAAGTAGCATAAAATATGACCTGCAATAAAAACAAATGCAAAGAAACCAATGGAGCCTGACAGCACAAGCAACCGCCACACAAACAACGAGTTTCAGCGTACTGCTTCACAAATTACAGGATCAACTGTGGCGTTGCCATGTTTCATCAATTTAGAATCTTGCCAATTAAGGAATTCTAGCACAGACTCAATGGTTAACACGACGAAATGGCACTGTAGATTCCTTTCCAAACATCTCACTGGAAACCTCGTTCTGGTAGCACCTCCTCGCTCCGAGCCGCCATATTATCTGGACGTGAAGAAAAGCACCGTACGTTTCTCTGCCAGGGGATGCGTCGTAATGATACCCCCACGGCCTTGCTGCACAGCTACGCTATCCACCCTGGCTCCAGGTTGCGTTCTTGAGCTTTCAACTTGGTGCTTTCGCTTTCGCTCGCAGAGCTCAACTGCGTCGGACTTCTCCGCTTACACCGAACTACGTTCACCGACGCTACTCCGTGGTACAGCCAAGCCAAAGCAAAACTAGTTCGACCCGTGCACCGAGCACGTCCCCCGACGCAGTACCGAAGCTTTGTTGCTGGCTCCAGATCAGGTTGCCGCTCTAGTCACGTACTCCTAGCGGCTCTTTATTGTCCAGCGCCGTTACAGCAAACCTCGGTGTGGGGCTGCGTCTGTTGACTCGCCGAGACCTACACTCTCTGGAGTAACTGGAGCGCAGGATCCGCGCTAGCGCGAACTGCTCAGCTAAGTGGAAATTCTAGCGTGCCATGAAATAGCTCGTGCAAGGCATACATTCTCAAATTAAATTCAATGTATGTTACTAGTTGACTTAATTTAGGAAAGAATGTCCTCTCTGCCTGTACTAGTCTGCTTCTAACATCCCCTTTAGCTTCGCAAGTCTAGTGTTATTTCACTTCGAAGGCAGTGCATTACATTTACTTCGTTTACCCTTCTCACATAGCGTATGTGCTACATAAAACTTTTTCTAGCTCAGGGCAATGAATAAAAGTACTGTTCCTGCTTGTAGCATGTACTTCACACCGTGTGCCTCTGAATATCGCCTGTTTTCTTTCCTGTTAGCTCCCAGTAGGTTTCGACATGTGACTGAAGAAAGCATTTTATCGCAGTGCCAGTATGCCTTCGATAAATACACGCAATTTCTGCCTGTTTTTAGAAATTTTGCAGTAGACTGCATCTACAGTATGCTCTAATACGCTAATATACACAAAAATAAATATAAAAATTAAATCAATAAAATTGTATTTGGAAATTTAAACCGGAGGTCACTTATGGATTTAAAATTTATTCAAACAATGAACTCTAGTCGTGAAATTCGTTATTATTATTTTTAGTTCTCTTCATTCCTTTATACTTTTAATACTACCATCTTAAAAAAATTGAAAGTCTCAGTTAGTTATTATTTTATTAAACCTGCTAGGCATTATAATTTTAAATTTACTATCAAGCTCCATACAAATTTTTTCCTCATATCTAGTTTTTAAATGTTGACAGCCTATAATGCAATACAATATCACTTACTTCTTGCTCACTAATCTTTTTAAACAAATTAGAATTGCTTGCATTATTTAGCTGTTTCAGTAGAGTATCCATTTATATAGAATAAAAAATTGTAACACTAAAAATATTCGCTCAAAATTCTATACTGAGCATCATATGTTACATTTTTCTTACCATACATGACTGTGTAGGTAATTGTAGCTTTTGGAATTTCATCATTAAAAGTTTCAATGTAGTTTTCTGTGTGGCTAACACATACATCCTCTTACACATATTTATAATAAAAAATACGATAATTTTCAATTAAACTGAAGGTATTTACATCGATATCATCATTCAATTGATTGACTGTCTTAAAATCTATGAAAGCATCGTATGCTTTCAGATAATTATTTGGTGGATCAAGATTCCACAATTCTTGAGGTAAAACTTCATGTCTTCCATTTTCCACGTAGTTATTTTGTAATTTAACATAAGTGAATAAAGAAGAATCAATTAAAATGACTATTTTTCCGAATAGTTTGGAAAACAACGATAATAAAGTAAACACAGCAGTTTCTGTATAATTATACTAATTAGTAATATCTACTTCAAAATTTCTTTTTCCTTCGAGTCTGTCTATTTCAACAAAAACAGAAACTGCTATTTTTGGTTGTCTTAATCTTTTTTCTTCTAGCTCTAGTGAATAATCTGGTTCATACTTTATGACAGGAACACGAATTTCCATAGATTCTACTACAATTTACCTTCTTTTGGAACTGTATGTTTTACTTCAATCCCACCATCGTTTTTATCAGCCCATCTAAGAATAGCATCTCCAACACTTGAACTCAAAGAAAAAATGACTGTTAAATCTCCTTCACACATCACTTCTTTACAATCTATGACAACTACACCAAACAATTCTAGTGGAAACACTGCTTCATTTTTCTTACTTTTTATCATAGCATTATTAATGATATGATCTTCTATAGTTAATTCTTGGGCTATAGTCGAAGTTAATTTCATAAGGACAGATGAAGAAATTAATGAGAGTTCATTCTAGACAAAATATTGTTTCCTTTCATTATAGTGAAAACCTCAAACAACTCTTCCACATAGTTATCAACTAATTTGTTATTGGAATTTCTATCATATGATGGTTTATCTGTACCATCAGCTCCAATAATACTAAAACGTATATATAATTGTGCATTATTTAGATGAACCCATCCATCTCCAATATTTCTATTAATCTCTGCGTTTTTTCTGGGGAGATTGACATTATTTTTAGTCTCCATTCACGGGGAATGAGTAAAACTGATTACTCTCGATTTTTTTATAATTAAATAAGGAAAAAATTTATTAAGATATTTCCAAAATTACTGTTATGTAAGCACCATTAAAGTCAATCAGATTATCATTGTCATCAATTATGATATGTTATAAATCCTGAATAGGTACAAAAAAGGGAATATATTCAGGATAATATGACAAATTCTGCATTGTATTTCAATGAAGCAATAACAATAGTTTTCCTATGAAAATGCCCAGTATGTTTAACAAACATTCCATCAGCCAAACGAAAACTTATATTAATTAATTCGAATAGAATAATTTTAGTAACATCTTTAGCAACAGTTGGCATATTAGCTTCAATAATTTGATTATTAAATCAAAAAAACTTGCAATATTGCTTTCTTTTATATATACATGTATAATTTTTTATCGCTTTGAATAACAACTCTATTTAAAATTACAACTGCTTTAAAATAAATATCTGGATTTTTCAAATGAATAAACTTTTTAAAGTTTTTTAAACTAGATTGACCAACAGGAATTTCTGTTGTTTCTCCATCACAATATAATTTATTATTTTTCGATATAATATTTGGAGTTAAGAAAGTTGAATAAAAGCCAGTGCAACATCACTAAAGGTATTTCATGCAGTTACAGTCAATCTCTTTCTGAGAATAGATGACTTATCACTCAGTTGAAATAGTTTGCTCACTTTCTATTAAAAATTTAAGTAATGAAATGGAAACTGATTGGGAACCAATAATGATAATTCTAGAACAGAAATCAAAAATGAATGTGGCAAACTTTTAGCAAATTATGTTCAATTTGCAATTGTAGGATCAAGTTGTTTTGAAAAAACAACAGTATTGATTGACAATTATATTTTAGCAACTGGATGGTTAAATTGGAATAAAATTAATCATTTGTATGTTTATTCAAAAAATTTAGATCGACCAAAATATCAAGAATTTGTAAACATTGTGCAAAAAATTGAAGACAACTGCAATGAAAAAATTACTACATCTATTGATAATAATGAAGAAATTATTCTATTAGATCAATGTACATATAATGCAGTTGTATTAGATGACTTTACTCTTGAAAACTGGGATTGAGTTAGAGAATATTTTACTACAGGAAGACATAAAGAACTAGATTGTTTTTATTTAGCTCAAACTGATTCAAAAATGCCAAAGTGATTGGTCAGAGATAATTTAAATTTTTCAGTATGTTCACACAAGATGACGAAAATTTAAATCATATTTATCATGATTTTATGGTGATGATTTAAAGTTTGATGAATTTACAGAATACTGTATTAAATGTTGGAATAGTGATCAATTGAGATGTTTCGTGATCGACATGACCAGAAAATCGAATAAAGGTAAGTTCAGAAATAAAATACAGAACTTCATAACAACATAAATGTTAAACTTAAACATAAACATAAACTTGAGATTAAAAGGCGTTAATTGTTTTCTCAACTCCAATAAATGTTTGCAAAGTATCGTTGAGAAGTCGTTAAAAAAGCTGGGTGAAATTGTAGAATTTAAAAAATGGAAAAAACGACCATGAACAGTGTATGAAAAATATACAAAAGATCAAACACTTATTGATGCAAATTATCAAGTTTAACAGGGAATCGAAGGTTTAGGTGATAATGTTTTGAAAACTATTCAAGAAAATAGAGCAGTTGAAAAAGAAGTGGTTCCTTATTCTCATTATCGGTTAGAAGAATTTAATAATATACCACCAACTACACAATATGAAAGTCCAGAGCACATTTACACTTTAAGTCAATCAGAAATATAAGATTTATTAACAAAGTAAGGAGAAGAGAGAAAGGGGACAAAAATGTTAATAAAATAAACGTCAGTGAAAGAATGTTAGAATATATTAATCACAGTGAGATAAAGTGTTTGGATTAAGACCTGTTGGCTCATTTAAAGTCATTTGTAAATTACCAGTAAAATTTGATTAAGATAAATTAACTATTGGTGATAAGTTGTATGAAGGTACAGATGGATTTATGAATATTTCAACTAAAAAATAGATAACTATGGAAGACATGAATATATTATTTCAGGTTCTGTTTTATCAAATTATGCAGATATATTATATCATTTGGGAGCATTATATTCAGATAATAATTCAAATAAAATAAAATCGAGTAATGGAAATAAATACAAATATTTGATAAAAGAAATTGTTGACAACTGATTTCCAGCATTGAGACAAGAAATCTGGAAGATTCATTGCAGACAGATGAAGTAAAATTTGATGAAGGTTCCGAAAAAAAATTTCAGGAAAACCAATCGAATATGTCTGGATGAATGATGTCTGTCAATTAATTGATATATTAACAGTATTTCATCACGATGAGTTAGATGAAAAAATCACAATGAAAAAGTTGGAATAGTGGAAATATTGACAAATAAATTTAGAGATTTCATCATAAACATTCCAAAAGGAAATCTGTATTTGATCAGAATCTTGAATAATCTTCATCACACCTTTTCGAAAAGTGAATAACATGGTAAAGGATTAGTAAATTGGGCTTTAAATAATTTACAAATGCCAGAAATACATCTACCAGCATATTTATAATGGGGTCCTTTTACTAAACTAAAAATAAGATTAACATATGGTGATTCAGGAAACATAAATTAGATGGAGCTTGTAAAAAACATCATATTACATACAGAGACAATAAAGATTAAGAAAAACATGAAGCAGATGAAGAACTACAGTTAGCTGCTAAAGAAAGAATGCATGGAAGTGATGCTTCATTAAGAGAAAAATTAGCAGCAACTGCAGTTAGAGGAATTATGTATAGAAAGAGAAAATTAGGAATAGGACGCAGTACTCAGCCTGCTTGAGCTGGCACTGGCTTAGGCGTTGATGACAATGGTTAGGGAGTGCAAAAAACATTAATTCTTATGAACTTTTAATCTATATTAATGAGTAACTTTTAAATTTATTATACTTTGCTATCAAGTGGCAAGACTAAACTAAAATCATAAAAAATTAAGTAAAATAATGAACAATTAGATAGTACTGAACAGGTTTTAACTGATGCACAAAAAAAGAAAGAGAAAAAAATTGGTGCAAATTTACTTATTACATTAGATACTTTGATTGTGAAAAGGTGGATTTCTTCGATTCCTATTAGCTGCACTACCTTATTTAGCAACAACTGGTTTACTTGCTGGTGGTTCTACAACAATCGCAAATGCAGTAATAAACAAGAAAAAAGCTGATGCAGAATTGGAAGTACAGAAAGGACATAATTCAAGCAATGGAAAAGAAAGGTGCTAAATCTAGAAAAAAAATTCAAAAAATAATTGACATCTGTCCTAATTTAGATATAGAAAAATTAGTTAAACAATTAAAAATTAAATATTTTTGTGGTATTTTTATGATTGATGAGTCACCAAGTCATTAGAGAATACAAATCTGGAACAGTTAATTTAGATACATCTGATCATGTTGGTTCTCATTGGATTTGTTATTATAAGGATATGAAATTTGTTTTGGTATATTTGGTGGTAATATACCAAATACACTAGTTAGCTATTTTGGAAAAAAATACCTGTACTACAATGCTGAGAGATTACAAAACTTTAACGAAGTAATTTTTGGTCATTTATTTCTATTTGTGTTAAAACTGCTGTCAAATAATTACAAGCTTAATGATATTTTGACCTTAATAAATGGACATGTTTGGAAATAAGATCATTAACAATTTAGATTTTCAATCATTATCTCCTAAAATTAATAACGAATTAATTCATAATTTGAAGATTTTCAAGATTTTAAACCATCAATAGATGAATAAAACGTTCTCCATTTTCCAGCTGTGTCAATTCGAATAAAATCCACGAGCTTTTGATGGCCATCTCTGCCATTGTCATTGTGTAACCTATTTTCTGATTGTTTATCCTTCTTGTTTTTCCGATTTAAAAATTGAAGAATGTAAGCCAGGTTTATTGATAAATACTGATTATTTTTCATTACTTCTTAATCCCGAGGTGGCATCTGGTTTTAAATTTTCTTCTTCATCAACATCTTCTTTAATCACATAGTCAGTGTCCTTATATTGTAATATTTCAGCGACATACTTTGCTTTAAACCATGGATAATTACTTTCATCAATAATGACTGATGCTTGCTTACCACTGTATGCAAGGTTGTTGTTAACAACATCTATGATTGAATCCGTTTATATGGAATAAAAATATATTAGATAAATTAATGTTCTTTTGTGGGCACATTCATAATTTCTGTATAAATATTTTTTCTCCTCTCATTCATTTCATGAACAATATCATATCATAATTTCTCAACAAAGTAAGATATACTGTTGAAGTGCATATTTATATTTCTCTACTTTTGTCTTCCCTGTGTACACCAAACTAAGTGTTAAGCGTATGTTCTACTAATTTTTAGTATGTACATTCGTATTTGCTGACATAAAATATTTCATTGTCTCTATGCCTTCCACTATTATAACTGGATAATCTTCCTTAAAGATCATTTTCAGACAGTTCACCACCAAAATTGCAATTGTTTTTCTTGGCATACTGCTTCAATGTGGCAATGTAAATAATTTTCTCTTTCTTCATTTCTACCATATCATGTACTATATCTTTTAAATGTAGACATCTTTTTCCCTTTCTTTTCATTCTTGACCTTTTGCTTGTATTTCTATCACTTGGTGTTCAATAATTTTTTGAGATTATATGCTGTTACATTCTTTTGTATATTGAAAATAATCTACAAATATTTTTTCTACAGTTAAATAATATTTTCTCACTTGTTTACACTGTTTTGTATTAAAAGTCACCACTGATCCTTTATAGTCATTAACTGTGTATAAATTCCATTCCTTTTGAACAAGATTATTAGGTCTTCAAGTTTTCATGCCATCTTGAATAAATTAGTATTCTAAAGCTAATTGATTAATTGTATTTTATTTATTCATATGGTATTTCAATTTCTTTAAGAAGTTTAAGGTAATTTCTTTTATATTGTGTAGAATTTTCAGGTGGTAAATCGTTACTGCCAGGAATTCTGAATAAAAAGCACAAATCATCATTAGTAATCATAACACTCTTTTCTCCAAATAATGGGAACCATATATCTCTAAACCAAAAACCTAAGTCTAATTGGTATTCTTGTTCCTGTACAAAATCAAAAATATTTAGCATTGATTTTCGAGAGTTGCAATAGATGTTGATGGAATTGACTTCATTTATATAGTATAAATATATATTAGATAAAAATATTTTGCCAGGTTTCAGGGGCTGGCTTGATGGCTTCTGAAATTCAAAGTTTGATAAAGCATAAAATATCATTAGCTATGAACCCATTTTTATCTTCGAATATTGGAACCCATATATCTCTCAACCAACTACCTAAATTTTTCTGATAATTTATGGCTAATGAATTCAAATATATTCATGAATGATGATTCAACAGCAGTAGTGGATGTATTAGCTGTCTATGGAATCAAATTCTTTTACATAGAAATAAATTTTAAATTCTATACCAGTCTGTTAATTTTCCAGGTAGTAAATCTCTCACAGCTGAATTTCCAGCTAAAATTTAGTTATGTAATTTCCTTAATAGTGTATCACTATAGATCACAATTTCTTTTTCATGAAATGTATATTGTACTGCAAACTCATAAGTGAAATAAAAACACACAGTATAAATGCTAGTTATAGGAAGCAAATTAAGAGTGTAAATACTTTATCCATACAACTGTTTACTCCACAGCAACAAGAAAGTGGATTCATTTATTAAGGAATAATTTTAATTAATGTAATCCAAACCTGTCTTCATAAATGGAGATCTTCAAGATGTGAAAAATCTCTTGAAATGGAGAAGTCAGTTCATAACTTATACACACCCGAATATACAAAGGATAAATATAAGAATTCATGTAAGGAGCATCTTTGTGAATATCACAAAAATCTGTAGATAGGTAAACAGATTATCTGTATATGTGGAAAATCTATTTCATTACATAAAAAACAGATGACGAATTTTATAAAACACTGAAAAATAATTAACAAGAAATTAAAGATTTTAATTGTTTTTACTTTAGCTGTTCATCTAGGAACAAACTCTCAAGTAAATATAAGATTGGCCAACTAGAAGATAAGCTAAAAATAAGAATGCTGTGTAAATGTAGAAAAGAAATAATTATAAGTGATCTCAAAAGACATTTATCGTCAAACAAGTATAAAAATTCAACTTCTAAAATTTTCAATCTCCTTTTTGACAAACCTAATCTTTTTTTATCTGTTTAAATGGAAGCTTCCTTGAGATAGTTTACAGTCGCTCAATTCTGTGATTATTGCAGAAGGAATAATTTATGAGTTGTAAACAGATTTAGAAAACATAATTTATTTACTTTAATCGTTTCAAATTATTTACCTCCTCTTGCAAGAGCTCTACATAATTTTAAGGTAAGTGAATTCAAATCTAGGGCTAAAAATCTTGGTATTATAGGATACAGTAAATTAAAGAATTCAGAGTTAGTTAATGCTGTTGGGTTACAGGCATTTAATTTCATCCAGAATTATTCCAGAAAACTGGATCAAGGCTAAACTGTGTACCTGATATAAATTATTTTTACAGGTTTGATGATGATGTTACTGAAAAATCTTGATCACTGAGAGAAGAAAAAATAGTATGACTAGATCAAATTTATCCATTCAGTAGAAAACTATTTGAGCGAGAAAAAGAGACTGAGGTGCCAAAAAAAGCATTTAGTTGTGATAACAGAAAGAAGATGGAGATTTAATAAGAAATTTCAAGCTTGGTCTATTGACTATAAAATTGTCTTTAATGATGTTAATATCGCTCGATACCATTAGTGATAAAACAGATTATATAGCGAAAGCACTCAATTCTATGGTTGAAGTAGTAAAAGAACAAACTAATTTTAGAAAAGGAGATAAGTTGAATATAACATAGAAAATACAAAAGTGTTTAACCCAATTGCTACAAGATGTAAAGCATCAGATAATACTTGAGAATCTGTTCAACTTCTGTGCAACAAAATCAGAGATATACTAACATCTGATAAGACTATTGAAATAGAAGGTACTGCATTTAATATTGAAATGATAGCAATTCCTAGAGGTAATAGGTGTAGAAAAATAATACATTTAGCTGAATTAATAATAATAATAATAATCTCTGTTGTCTTACAGCAATAACAGTTGCATTAACATACCAGACATATAATGTTTTGAGTAACTAAAAATGAGATTAAGAAAATTAGAGAAGGCGATAAATTCAAATAACAAAAGGAGTTAACTGACTTAGAATGTAATAAGTTGGATGAATACAATGAAGAAGGCTTTACTTCAGATGATATTGAGAAAGTTGAAAAACTTCAATAAATGTTATATGTGCTAAGAATTTGAATTCAGTTATGTATAGTGGTACTGAGAAAGAAATAAAGATATGTTTGTATAAAGGTCACAACCATTTTGATGTAATAAGCAGTATGAAGGCTTTCTTGGGATCGGTATATTTCTGCAATAAGCGTAACAAAGAGAAACATAATTGCAAAATAGAAAGAAAAGTCAGTATACTAAGCAAAGGTCCGGAACATGAAAGTTGGAGAACAAGATATACTCTAAAAACTGCAATAGATACTTCTGTAATGAACAATGCTTAAAAAATCACTAAGAAGTGTATAAATGTAAAGGATATAAAGAGATATGTTTGAGATCTAAAGAACTTAAATTTGGTTTTGAACTTTGCAGAAATTGTAAACAAGTAGGGACAACTGGAAACCATAAATGTTACATCAATACAAATTACAAAAAGGAGGTATCTGCAGAATAAAAATTGGTGAGTATTTTATAGTGCAGGGTTACTCAAGTGTAGTAAAGATGGAGAATTAAAAGATTTTTATCTTTATCAATGCTTCATTTGCTGTAAAATAGTTGCTGGTAAACAGTCTATCTGTTGTGAAGATGGATTCCCTAAGAGAGTGAATTGTACCTATACTGAAAGATACATGTGGTTTTATTATAAACCTCAGTAAGAAACTGATACACATATTCCAAATCTCATAATAGTTCACAACTTTTAAAGGAAGTACTGTCTATAAATTTAAGTCAAATGAAGAATTCTGTAGATGGCTGATATATGATAAAAACAGGAATTATACATACATAGCACACTATTCTAAGGGTTATGATTCACAGTTCATTTTGAAGTACGGTGTTGGAAATGCAATAAAGCCATGTACCATCTACAGATGAACTAAATTCAAGTTACTTTAGGTAAAGCATTTAGAACTAAAAATTATAGATAACAGTAATTTTACGCACAGGTCTCTTAGTAGTTTTCCAAAAACCCTTGATTTGAAAGAATTGAAGAAGTGATGATTCCCACATTAGTTCAATACACAAAAAAATGAAAATTACAAACGACCAATTCCATATACTCGATATTATTGTGTTGACAATATGAAGCCAAAAGATAGAGAAGCATTCATCAAATGGCAGAGCTCCAGAGTTAAAGAAAATTATGTGTTCATTATGAAGAAAGAAATTATTGAATATTCTAATTCTGATGTAGATATTTTAAGAAAAAAACAGTTCCTAGAAATAGCTCATATTGATCCATTCTGTTATGTACTGAACTCTGGAGTTTGTACCACTACATACAGATTTAAATATTTATCTGAAAATACAATTGCTGTATTGGATATAGAACAGGAAGAGAATTACTGTAAAGAATCCATAGCTTTGTTAAACAGTTCGAACAATAATGATATTTTGCATGCTCTTGATCATAGAGAAGTAAAAATAGCTGGTCCAAACGCAGATGGCTTTGATAAAGAAACTGATGCCGTTTATCAATACCATGGTTGTTATGGACTTGGTGGTAAAAAATGTTTTAAACATGAGACGATTAACAATAAAAATAAAGAAACAATGGATGACCTTTATCAAAAGTCGTTAATGAGAAGTCAGAAATACGAAATGCAGGATATAATTTAGTAGAGATGTGAAAGTGTGATTGGCTTAACTCAGCACAGTATAAAAGGCTTAAGAAATTAGAAGTGGTACCTGAAATTGTTGAACCACTGAATCCAAGAGCTGCTTTTTATGTTGGTCTAACAAATGCAATAAACTTAAGAGCTAAACCAGATGGAGTCAGCACGAAAATAAAATATATTGACGTATGTAGTCTTTATCCTACTGGGCAATTTTATGACCTTTATCCTGAAATAAACCTGAGAAAAATATATAGACCAAGATATTATTCTAAAAATTGGTGAGCTTTACTAAAATGTAAAGTAGTGCCAGCTAAAGGATTGTATCAGCCTGTTTTACTACAAACAATAAATGAAAAACTGTTGTTTCCTTTGTGTATCAAATATGCTCAAGAAAAAAAATAAATAAATACAATCACAATGGTGATGAAAGAAATTTTATTTGAACTTGGATGACATATCAAGTAAAGTAAGCTGTAGAAAAAGGATATAAAACTTTAAATGTCTATGAAGTTTTGTTTCAGAAATAAAAGCAAATACTATTTAATAACTATGTAAAAGACCAGTCCTCATGATTTTGAAATTGTGACGAGTATATCTAAACAGTTAAAGAGAAATTAGACATTGACTTAGATCCTGATAGCATAACGGAAAAGCCAGGAAAACAAGTCTTTGCTAGGATGTGTCTTAATTCATTATGAGGGAAATTTGGACAAAGGCAAAATATGAATCAAGCAGAATACATAACAATTTTACAGCGCTTTTATGAGATACCATTGGATGATTGATTGGATAATATAGATATAAATTTTCTTAATGAAAATATGTTCAGATGAAGTTCAGTTTCAAGGATTATTATGCAGAAAATAATTCAGGTACAAATACGTTTATAGCTGCATTCACTTCATCATATGCAATGCTTAGATTATATGATAAGTTAGATAAACTAGGAGAATCTGTTTTATATTTTGACACCGGTTCTGTAGTATATATTGATGATGATGGACTGTGGAAACAGGTTGTATGTTAAGCAAATGGACTGATGAGTTAGGAAAAACTGGATCACAGATTGGGCTCTAACTGGCACAAAAAGTTACAATTATGAGAAGAATTATAAAAAAACAAACATGAAAGTAAAGGGATTCACTTTAAACTATAAGAATATTCAGAATATGAATGGCGATTCTATGATAAGATTAATCGAGAGTGAAGTGAAGAAAAGATACAGCTAGAATACTGTCAGATCACTAGAGATGTTATACTAAAAATCTAGTCAACAAACAGGCTAACAAAGAATTCTCATTTCCATATGACAAAAGAGTAGTTCTAGAAAGTTATGGTACAGTGTCTTACGGTATTAAAATTGTTTACTATTTAATAAATTTCAATAAGATACAAATATTTTTTATGTCTTATAATGTAAAAATAAAATTGATTCCACATTTTGTATACAAATAACATACATTTGTTAGTTGTTTTTCATTGCATTCCCTATCTTCTAAATCTCAAATTATTGATTGAGAAAATATTAAAAATAGTGAATAGTATTTGTGTTTTGTTGGCAGAAGAGCCAATACCGTGTTACTAGAGGAAGCCAAAATGCACTCGTTTTAGCTCACGCAAACTGGCGTCAGGAGCGAAGAACTGTACTGACGTGAGGTCTGGAACATGACAAGGAATTAGAATTCAGAAAGTGGACGTAAATAGTTTGATACTTAACTTTAATCCATTAATGATGAACATCGCTCTTGACAGTACATGATTCACAATATTATCTGTTCAGAATAGTAACTGAATATGGCGCCTTGTTAGGTCGTAGCAAATGACATAGGTGAAAGCTATGCTAAACTGTCGTCTCGGCAAATGAGAGCGTATGTAGTCAGTTAACCATCGCTAGTAAAGTCGGCTGTACAACTGGGGCGAGTGCTAGGGAATCTCTCTAGACTAGACCTGCCGTGTGGCGGCGCTCGGTCTGCAATCACTGATAGTGGCGACACGCGGGTCCGACGTATACTAACGGACCGTGGCCGATTTAAAGGCTACCGCCTAGCAAGTGTGGTGTCTGGCGGTGACACCACAATTTGATGTATTTTTGGTAAATTACTTATTGGTAAATTATAATTCACTACTTTTTAGTCATAAAAAAGAGAAACTCAGAGTTTTCTTTTTCCTCTCATATTTCTATATCAGTTTTACCATAACTATTAAATATTATTTCATATTCTTCTTCATCAATTTGCTTGAATGTATTAATACTTTCGGTATGGTCCTCATTTCTCTAATTCTCTATAATTAAAGATGATTTAAAATATTCTTTGCAGACATTACATTGAACTTGCTTCTTTCTTGTTTTATTATACCTTTCAAGAAAAATACCAAATTTAAATTCATCCCACACATTAGTGATATTTATGCAGATTAAAAATTTTTAATTTTATTATTTTTTATTTTATATAAATGGATACTTCCAGAAGATGCTAAATCATACAAGCAATTCTAATTTGTCTAAAAGGATTAGTGTGGTGTGCGTACTGTAAGACTTTCGCTACACATACCATCAGATTATTTGACTTGTCGCTCTAGCGAAGTAGGCGAGTGTCAGCAATTGTCTCGTGCTCTTATCGTGGCGTGTTTATCTTCTGCCGTTAGGTCAGACGATAGAAATGCCACTTGCACACTTAGAGTAGCAGATTGATGGTGACAAACTTTAAACAGAACTTGATTAATTTTCACACACATTTATTAAAATAATAACAATTATAAACCTTACTTAACTTGATTCTGGATGCTATTTACAATTGACAATCTGAAGGTCCTTTGGTCTTGGTACGTTAATCTTATTCTCACATATCTCTGATACTTGACATAGTGTCTATTCATTTATCTTCATGGCTATGTACAGGAATATGATAATCTTATTAGGTGCAGACTGAAACTTGACTGTAGACTGGTACAGACTAATGCAGACTGGTACAGACTGGTGCAGACCAATGCAGACTTGTACAGACTAATGCAGACTGCTGATCGGAGGTCTGTACACTCGTTATAATACCTCGCGCATTCAGGTATCACTGCGCAAGTGTGATCCGCGAGGAGAAAAAGTTCTACGTTAGCAGCAATCTCATTGGCTGCGTGACATATTAATACGCGGATCAGCGGAAGCAGAATTTGGTCCATCTCTTAGGCAGCGCCATCTTGTAGTGTGGAGACGGACGAGCACTGCGCCTGCGCTGTTGTGCTTAGCAGGGCGCACTCTAGTGGGAAAGTTGTGTATGCGCTGACTATGCAGAACTATGTACACAATAATTACTGAGCTATGTAAATGAATTGTGATACATTACAGGCTTTGAACATTAAAAAACTAGATATAGGGAGAAAATTTGCATAGAAGTTGATAGAAATTTGAAATTAATTTCCCAGACAGGTTTAATAAAATAATAGCTAACTGTGATTTTCTATTTTTTGAAGATGGCAATATTAAACTAAAGTATAAATAATGGTAAAGAACTTCTAGATCTATATTTCTTTGTTATAATAAATTTTAAATCCCTAGGTAACCTCAGTTTTAAATTTTCTAATACAATTTTACTGATTTAAGTTTTGTATTTATTTTTGTATGGGAATGTGTTTGATCATTAAATAATCTCCTAGTGTGCAGAAGTGACCCACTTACTACTTACACCCGTTTTCATCTTAGCACTTCCTTCTTGGTCTTCCATTGGTACTTCTTAGTTTTTGTAAATATTGTATATTACCCATCTTGGCCTACAACTAACCCCAATTTTTTCATAATTTCTGACATCTTGCAGCATTCATAATTTGTCGGGCACTTTTTCAGGACGAAAAATCCTGTGAATATGTCTTCATTTTTCTCCAGTCTTGCTTCCGTTATAAATCGCAACGTCAGAACCGCGTCTTTGGTACCTTTACCTTTCTTAAGGCCAAACTGAATGTCATCTAACAGATCCTCAGTTTTCTTTTCCATTTTTCCGTGTATTATTCTTGCCAACAACTTGGATTCATCTGTTGTTAAGCCGATTTTTCGATAATACTACCACTTATTGGCTCTTGTTATCTTTGGAATTGAGTGGATGACGTTTTTCCATAAATCTTATACTTTTCCATAAATCTCATACTTCCTACACACCAACTTCAATTCTCCTTTTCACCTAATGGTTTTAGAAATTCTAATGTAATGTTACCTATCACTTCCACCTTCTTTAATTTTAAGTCGTCCAAAGCTTTTTTAAATTACAACTTTCATACCCATACCTATCTATTCCTTGTAGGCTCCTGTTTCCTTTTCTATCACATCATCAGACAAGTCCTCACCCTCATAGAAGCCTTCAGTGTACTGTTTCCACCTAGCCATTCTCTCCCCTGCATTTAACAGTGGAGTTCATCTTGAACTCTTAATGTGTCATCTTTTGCTTTTAATTTCAACAAAGTTTGTTTTCACTTTTCTGTATGCTGAGTCAGTCCTTGCGACGATCATTTCATTTTCGATTTCTTCGCATTTTTTATATAGCCATTTCACCTTAGCTTTCTGGACTTCCTATTTATTCCATTCTTAAGTGACTTGTAGTTTTGTATTCCTGGATTTCCGTGAATATTTTTTTGTAATTCTTTCTTTTGCCGATCAACTGAAGTATTTCTTCTGTTACTCATGATTCCTTCGCAGTTAGCTTCCTTGCATCTATATTTTTCTTTCCAAATTCTGTGATGGCCTGTTTTGGAGGTGTCAGTTCCTCTTCAACTGAATGGCCTAATGAGGTATTAATTATTGCACTACCTATACACTCCAAGTACTTCAATTGCATCTCTTTACTCCTTAATACTTCTGTTCCACAACAATACAGTGATAAGTTTTTCCTATGTGGCATTGGCGACAATGACCTATACTGTCACATATATGAAAGAGAATGCAAGAGGAAAAAGAGAGTGAAGCAGAATAGGAGGAATCTGGTAGCAAAGACGGCGCACTTCCAGTGGGGAAACGTCCTAGAATACCAAAGCTTGTGCTGTCAACAACAGCAAGAATGTTCCATGGCATGTACCTACCGAGATGAGGAATAGAAAACAGAAAAGGTGTTACAGATGTTGGTTACCTGCATGGAATGTTCCAAATTTGCTCATGGCACTAAAGGCAAAATGCAGTTCACAGAAAAAACGAAAATGTTTTTCGTAGTTTCGTAAAAATCGCGGAATGGGCGATGTACATGGGTACTTCAAGTAAGTTTCACATGTCATACACTAATACCATTGTGCAACAAGAAGAGGGCACTGTCACGAGAGATTACACTTTCTGGGTGTCTTGGAGAGACAGTTCTGCTGTGATGCAGACGAGTGCAACACAACGTGGGAGTGAATATACTGCCGTATATACAAACTACCCATTCACAAAATCTAAGCTTAGGACTAAGGAGATTAAAGTATGTCAAATGTTGTCAACAGCGAAAAATAACTTTTTTCTGTCAACTGCTTTTGTTTACTGACAGAACCATCATGAACCATTAGTGTTGATCTCTAGTTTTAGAATTTGTGGAAGTCACAAAATTTGCGAACATCAATGGGAAATTTGTCTCACAAATGCAATATTTTTAACAACTGTTTTAAAGCTACTTGAAGTTATTGAAAATTACAGAAAATACTGCTTAAGCTATGGAAACTCTTTATGCAAAAGATATGTAACTATAAATATTCAAATTAATGATAGTGGGGGCTATAAATCACACACAAGTCGGTTCAAAGAAAATAATGAGATTCTCTTCAGGAAAGACAAATTTTCCTCAGATTTCAAGCTTTTATTGTGCATTTATATTCATAACGTCATTCACACGGCGTTTCAGGGAAATAAAACATTCCGTCTTCGGAGGAATTGTAAACATGGTGCAATACTGAAAACTCGCAAAATGGTCATTGTTAAAATATGCGATGCAAACAAGGGCACATGTACCCATTTAGCAACTTGGCAAGTGACGGTGCGTTGCGTTTATTGTAATGTGTAGACATCTTGAAACTTCTATGAGACAGACCTGTCTGATTTTCAAAAAGTGCTAAGTAAAATTTGGTGTGATAGTCTTAAACATTCTACAGTAGAGCTTGCGTCGGATTCCAGTGGAATATTGTCACAGTCCCTTTTGATGTTACGTGAAAGGCCCAGTAAGATTTCAGTTGCACTGTCAGGTTTCTTCCTGAAGCTACACTACGCAAATTTCACATAGCTGAGAAGCTGCAGTTAGAAATGTTTCGCCCTTACAGAAAGCGACTCTTAGCAAACTCCTTCAGTATAACTTCAGTAGCTGCACAGAAGCTGTTACATAGTGTTTAATGTGCCTAGTGAATTTATTAAAATACGAAAGCGTACACATCTACTACCTACTGTGGAATACTTAGTGAAAATGTAACTCACTTGTGTCAGTCTGTATGCTATCTTCTCAGCTAATTATCCTCATTTGTTAAGAGCCTGAAACTCGACGTCTGAGAGCACAATAATCACTGATAATGACGCACCACTTTTAGGGCTAATTTAATGTAATTTCAGTTGAATTTTCTGCGTTAAGTAGACAGTGTATTACGAATAATTTCAGCTGAATTCATCTAATTAACATGTAATTTCACGATACCACATCTTTAACGTAAGTTTTTTGCAATGAGCAAAAGAATGGTTTTCCTCCATTTTGTCAATCTTTGCGACAGATGTTTTAGAATTTTATTAACAATTTTAGTACCTGAGCATATTTGTATGTTTTACTCTTTCCAGTATAATGATGACTATAACGTTATGATCACTTGAAATACATATGATTTTGATAACAGAGTGGAATATTTAACAATAAAAACTGTGACTGTATATAGCCTTCACGTATAGTATTGAAACGATTTTGGGTAGCAAGCACATTGCCGTCTCTGGAAACGGTTTTACAGTCGAAATTCATCGTTAATGGACTTTTTAAGACAAGATAGAAAATACTGGAAATAAGAAGTAAACAAACGCAAATTGAAAGAGGAACAAGAGACACACAAATGAAACAGGTCACATAATATGCACATGATATAGTGGTTGGTTGGTTGTTTGGGGAAGGAGACCAGACAGCGTGGTCATCGGTCTCATCGAATTAGGGAAGGATGGGGAAGGAAGTCGGCCGTGCCCTTTCAGAGGAACCATCCCGGCATTTGCCTGGATTGATTTAGGGAAACCACGGAAAACCTAAATCAGGATGGCCGGACGCGCGATTGAACCGTCGTCCTCCCGAATGCGAGTCCAGTGTCTAACCACTGCGCCACCTCGCTCGTTCATGATATAGTGTCATATGCTATAAAAAAGTGGTAGGTTTATATAAAAGACTATCGTCAATGTAAATATTTACGGAGAATGACACATCACAGCATGGAAGATGCATATAAAGTAAGTAACAGAATGTTGAGCAAATTAGAATATACAGAAAATCGAAATGAAGTGAATAACAAAACCGATGGTTGGGATGAACATGTATGAAGAGTGGAAAGTGCGAAACAGTGGATGATGATATTAGGCTAATTATAGAGGGAAATAAGCAGTGCTTCACCATTTAAAATTGAATGAGAGATGTGAGCCAAACTTTTGTTGCTCTCATGGTCTTCCAAAGCAACCGTTTTGTGCAACAATTGGGAAATGTTCGCTGTCGTTCACTAAACAAACATTTTGTAATCTCCAGCTCCTCTCTGATATAACAAATAACTCTGACTGACTTTTATAATACTGTCAAGTCTTGTAATTTCACGTACAACACTATCGACTCAGAGTTGAGTCTTGCCTCTTGAAAAAAGGCTAGAATATGGTGCTACTTAGAGAATCTGATATTTTTTGCTTTGGGAGGAAGAATGACCAAAGGAACAGAGAGAGCATGTAGTCTTCAGTATTTGTTTCTGAGTTATGGTGCATACCAGGATACATCAATTGTATTTTCTGGAGGGAATATGTATCATTATTAACTCTATTTTGGAATCGCATTTAAACAATGTAGACAAGGTTAAACGATGTACAGCAGATGTCAAAAAGTGTATCTGTATGCTATTGTGCTTTGAGATTTCTGGTAGAGTTTTCACAAGATTAATGATACATTCATACCAATGAATTATGAGTTAGCGTCGATGCCTTAGCTTGTGGTGTGTCGACCTTCCTTGGCGGGTTGCAAGAGGGAAGGAGTTGTGCATACGCTCGTTTTAGGACGACATACTTGCTCGGACGAGAAATTGCCTTTGGGAGTAAAGTCTTAGACATAAAAACTGACCGCTGGTCGGCCACCACAGAGACTAAGTCCGAGTCGTACACTTAAGGTGGCCAATAAAACCGACCGCTCCCGACAACGCCAAGTCTGGACACTTGCACAATTTGGCAGCACTGTAAGATGCGGAGGAGGTATCGTCTACTTCTGAGGTGTTGTCGTGTTATGCGAGCCCATGATCTAGTCGTAATTGACTATTCATGTGTTCGCGTCTAACCATCTCTCTTTTTTTTATTTACCACATTTCAGTCTTCGTCTAAAGTTATGAGTCTGATTGAACGCCGGATGCAGTGGCCGAGCGGTTCTAAGCGCTTCAGTCGCAGGTTCGAATCCTGCCTCGGGCATGGATGTGTGTGATGTCCTTAGGTTAGGTAGGTTTAAGTAGTTCTACGTTCTAGGGGACTGATGACCTCAGATATTAAGTCCCATAGTGCTCAGAGCCATTTGAAACATTTAAACCATCTGATTGAACAAATACTTCCAAAATCAATTCCCGAGGAAAGCCGTGGCTACGTCGCTATCAGAACAGCTTACGATCGAGCGTTTCCTCGCGTTGCAGCAGCTACCGGCCACTGGCCAGATGCCACCCGCCTCCTGAAATCGAGCGTGGCTCGGGTGAACGCGCCGCGACGCTGTCAGTGTTTGTATCAACTGTCATTTTCGAATTCGAAGTTCTAGTTATCATCTTGCAGGTAATCATTGGGCTTTGCATAATTGAAAATCAAGCGCTCCCGTTAGACTAAGAGTTGTAAAATTGGGTCTCACGTGGAAAAATGTGTAACATCTACAACAAAATATTTACTTTTGGTATAGTACATGGGTGAATCCAGAGGAGGCAGCTCGAAAGATTTGAACTATGTGTGGAGCGAGTGCTTTGGGGAAAATACACTAGAAAGAGATATTCCTCTTTCGACAAAGATCGTTCAGGCATGAATGATTTTCCATATTAAGGAAGTTTCGAGTACTGATATAAGTGATGGATTACCATTTAACCATAATGCGACATTTGCATTCAACAGGCAAGGTTCAGGAGTCTGGTGTAGGAGTACTGCAAGCTCTAATTCGAAACAACAAACATCAACGGAGTGACTATTATTGCAGTTTTGTTTGAACGTCATCAGGTCGCTCATTGAGCATTCCAATTTGTTGCCAACAACTGTGACACCCTTCGGTCACAGTGTTAGAAAATCGACTGACAATACTACATTACGTGTGATACTGCAAGATCAATGACAGTAGAGGAGAAACCAAATTATCTGAGTTGAAATACGCTTTTCAAGCGGATTTTGAATCTTTGGCTACAGTTCCAGTAGCACACTCAGAGAGGTATTAAGAATGTGAGCCTTCACTCGTAGCTGTAGTTTAGGCCAGGGCAGAAAGAAGCAGGTTTCCCACAAAGTAAATGATGACAGACTGTAGTTAACCAATAAAGAAACCATCTCGCAAACGTAAATTTTTCAAATCCGTGTCACTTATTAGACATGAATTGTTCAAAAAATTACAACTATATCTAGTGAATTGAATAGGTTAATACAGCTCCAGTCCGTCACTAAGTTGCCAAACATTTTCCGAATAGCACATTTCTATCTTAAGTGCTGTTCAGAAAATGTTTGGCAACTCATTGACAGTGACGGTCTGAAGTTGCATTAACCTACTCATTTCACTAGATACAGTTGTAATTTTCTGAACGATTTTAAAAAGAGACGGAAAAAATTATCTTTGCGAGATGGTTACTTTATGCGTTAGTTACGAGATGGTTACTTTATGCGTTAATTACAGTGTCTCTTATCGTTTGCCTGCGTACAGCACTAGTTACCGTTTATTTATTCACTACGCTCCCCCAATACCACAACATCAGAAATTATTTATATGGGTGAGGCCGCTAGTATGAGTTGCAAAGAAAATTATTTGTTGGATGGTCTTCAAAATGCGAGAATCGGCTCATCTTACTGTTGTCCAGTCGACAATTTGCGTATAACTACCAGTAGCGGATTTTCTTACACTAAAAATTATGAAGCTCGAAATCTTGTATGTCCTTGATGTACATAAAGTACATAAAGAAATGTACATAAAGAAATCTGCATTTGCATTTGTGGTTAGTTATTCATTAAGGAGGCGGCCACAAACAAATTTTTTTGATCCTTAAAAATTACTTAACAAATAGCGAAATAAAGCATGTTTTTGTGCGAATGAAAGCTGAAACGCTGACTTTATCAATCGAACCTGCTCTCTGAGAAGTGTGATTACAAATCATAGGCAAGGAACAGCGTAGCGGAAACAACAAACACTTTAACTGAGATAATTTTTCGCTTTAAACAATAAAAGTATTCATATTAAAGTGTAATTAAAAATTACTTATGTAACATACAAATGCCGTAAATTATTTACACTGCGTTAAATTGCTGGTGTGGAGTGTATTGATACTAGGATGGAGCTATAGTAAGAAAAAATGTGAGAACTTCCATCTGAAAACAATGAACATATAAAAAAACTGTATTGCATCAGAGACTATTTATACAATGTTTCCGGCGTAGTAGATTACAGGTCCTAAAAAGGATAACGAACTAAGACGGCCTTATTTATACATAACGCACAAGCTGTGTGATTCGTCTCAGCAAGTGGATAGTTACCAGTGTACAAGGACCAAGTGCCGTCGGCCCATGGTCACTTATCCAGCAGCCCTCTCACTCCGATGTGCCGGTCAAATTACAAATAACAGCGACTTACATGTTATAAAATCTTTCGCCACACTGAGAGAAAATACGAGGTATAAATAAAAAAAAATGTATTTACACACCAAGTAACACTGAAATATGTGCACGAGAAATTTAGGTAAACAACAGAAAAACCAGTTAAATTGAAAGTGGAACAGTCAGTTGTATAATAAGACAAAACTATTCATAAGTAAAGTCGTTAATACATTTGTATTTTTACGTATCATATATGAATCATGAAGCTAATATGAACCGTACCACGATCTTGACCTATAAAATTTACGTAATAGCTTAGACATATGTTGAATACATCCTCAAAATCTTTACTATAATACGCAGAAACTGAGACAAAAGAATCATGCGGCGCTTGTTATAAGTACTGAAATCTGGGCCAATGACTTCAACAGCGCCAGGACGGTGCCTCATAATAAGACATACTTACAGTAACTTTGCTACATACATCATCTTTTTGTGTGAATTATAATATATTGGAAATGCAATTAACTTCCATATTTCAAACGTATTCATCCAGTGTCTCATTGTTGCACAGCGCTTCGGAACGGTTCTGCGTATCACTAACGTCTTAGGTAGTTCATAGTCAACGCTTGGTACTAGAATGTAGAATGACACGGTTCTTCGCCAGTGCCACTCTGGTCTGGTCCAAATTCCTTAACTGTATCACACACTTTGCATATTTCCTTCAAAATATTCGTTTTGAAGATCTTCAGACTAAAGGACCCGCCATTTAAAAAGTCTTCTATGGTTTTATTCTCTACTAGGAGAGGCGGGAGACGTTTATAGCAGCTTTTAGCCGTGATGCAGCCGACACTATAGCCTGGAATACCGACATTGGTCCATTTACTACGCTAGCAACGAGAAGGTTGATGTTTGCCGGAAGAAATTGTTAATCGTGTTGCGCATGCGCACAAGATTTTTTTCTGTTACCGTGCTCCTCGCCCCTATGACAGCGTACTTTCAGTGCCCCGACCATAGTATATGTCGTCTGCAACATTGTGGAGTTTTGTTTCTTTTTCCTCTTTCAATCTTAACTGCTAAGCGTCCCTTATAAGCCTAAAGTAACTGTGTTGTAATTTAAATTCCTGCCTGTTTTTGCACATTTCCATTCTTTGGTTACAGTTCGCCTGAAACAGTTCATATATTTCCCGAATAGTAGAAAGTTTATATATTTTCTTTCTTTCTTGCCTGATTTGATGATCTTCAAACCGTATGCACTCGAACGAGAATAAGACTGGTACAAACTCATTGTAGTGTGAAATATTTCGTTTAAAATCCATTTCCGTCTCACAAATTCTTTAGGTTCATATGTCCAGAGCGGTAAAAATCGGTCAAAATAAGTGATGCAACAAAATTTTTAATTTCAGTCATATCTCTGTCTCTTTGACGTTTCGTTTCTAGGCAAAGTTTCCTGAAATACTTCTAATGTACACCTTAGTATAGCTATACATTTTTTTAAACATATCTTCATCAAAAACAATAGGAAGTACTCTAAGGTCGAGTTTGTAGTTCTGACTGCACCTCTCACTCGTGTCAGACGAATAATAATATTTAGAGGTCGTGTCGTTACATTCTTTGGTGAGCCATATTCATTCATTTCGTTCATTTGTCTTTTCCCGATTAGAAATTGTTATTTTCAAAACCTGTTTCATTATCATAACCACCCGTTTTTGCTCCACTGCTCCACTCGTCAGATGATTCTGAATCTGTTTTTTCGTATGTTTCTTCTGCTTCAGTTTCACTGGAAAAGCTGAATAGCGCTACTGGAGGACACGAGTTCACGTAATATAACATGAATGGCTACAAAAGTGAAACAGGTACAAAATTAAAAAAGAAAAAAAAACACTAACACTTGGTATTATTTGGATTTTTGTTACTTTAGGACTGGCACGAGGTGTTCCGAACACCACAGTGTACGTTTTCGGCAATTTAACAACAATGGTAACTGAAATTTAGTATATTCTAATTTAATTATTTTCATAACTGCTAGATAGAGAGATAAGAGGAGTTTGAAACTAATAAAATGGTCGTTGATGTGTGGGGTGTCTACACCCCGCTCCAGCATTAAAGAGTTAAGTGTTCCCTTTATGATGATGGGCTAAATTAGCATTATTTTGTGAACATAAGGCAGGAGGTACGTCTGTGTGCATGTGTCATTTTACTACATTCAACAAGAAACCGTGTATCGTGTCGGGTAGAAAGAAGCTGAAACTGCGCGATGCGTGTCTCTGCGTTCCAGTGTCGGCAGCCAAATTTTCCGTCATCTCTCACTCGTTTGGCTTCAGGCAACACACCATCAGCGAGCACTCGATATCCGCCGGGTCTCGTTGTAGGCGCGTCGCAACGTACCGCTGCGACTTTCCAAAGAATAAAAAGACACGATCGCTGCTGCGTCAGCTCCGAAGGAAATAAGCCAAGCATCTCCAATAGAAGCAGAAAAAGAAATGGGTGATCAAAGCTGTGTACAACTTTTGACGTGAATACGAAATCAAGCGTCTTTTTGACAGAATACGTGATATGCGCCAGTGGCGCGTATCGCTTTACAAGTGATGAAGTAAACAGTGTTTCACAACGTAAAAGCAAAAATGGTTCAAATGGCTCTGAGCACTATGGGACTCAACTGCTGTGGTCATTAGTCCCCTAGAACTTAGAACTACTTAAACCTAACTAACCTAAGGACATCACACACATCCATGCCCGAGGCAGGATTCGAACCTGCGACCGTAGCAGTCGCACGGTTCCGGACTGCGCGCCTAGAACCGCGAGACCACCGCGGTCGGCACGTAAAAGCAATCACAATTACTCGTTATTATGTGTGCCAGCAGCCGTTTGACTATCAGAGGTGTTTGAACACTCCTACAGGTTTCTCCATCCATTGCGGTGTTCTCCCCTAACTACCCACGTTACTCCTGGCTGTTTTCTTTTTCTCTCCTGTCGCCGGCACCTCTTCTATTAGGGCACCTTCGCAGTCTTTTCCCTAGGATACCAACACATAATTTCCTTGGTTCATCATTCCCTGGTATTAAGTCGCGGCCAGCACTGTATAAATTGCACTACTGTCATAATAATTCCCGTTCCTTGGTCTATTGCTTATTTTCCTTTTTACCCTTGCAGTTTCCGATTTGTCTCGCTCGACTGTTTGTTGAGAAGTCCTCAGCTTTCGTTAACGCTTGGTAAAAAGTCTCTGAATCACTGACAGGTAACAAAAGTAATACACTATGAACACCAGGACCAAACGCTACCAAATCAATGCTCCGGTATTTCCATGACTGTGGCATAAGAAGCTTAGAATATTTTCCCGTTGTGAACTTTTTCAATACTGAGAAATGTCATTTCTGCTGAAGAAGGATACTCCGAGTACATGATGGATTTTCGGTGTGTCTGTTGTCAATGGAACTTTTCGGATCGAAACCAAAAACAGTACTACCCCATCGCCTACGCCTTTAGGTAATTAACATGTATCAGTATGTAGATGCCCAATGAAGACTGTAAACTATGATTTTTCATGAAAAGGTTTTTAATTAACGCCAAATTATGGTCCTACAGATTTCAGAAGGATGGTGGAATTAATTTACTTAAATTTAATTAATTTAGTTATTGCATTAATAAATTAATAATTTAATTCAGTATAATTAATAATTAATTCTATTTTGTGAGCAGGTGAGATACGTATATAGTGAAAGACAAAGTTACAATAAGTTCTATTGTTTATTATAAATCCTTACACGAAACGAGTGGAGTGGTTGCATGTTTAATAGCAACCCATTCACTAAAAAATTGTCGCAAGAACATGAAACAGTTGTACGCACCTAAGGTTGGCAGAAATTCAACACAAGGAACCGATAGGTAGGTTACTACATTATTAGCACACCGATCCAATTACGTGATCTGACGAGAGTAACTGCCAAAATTTGAATTCGTAAAATTATATATACCAGAAGACCCAATTCCTCATACACATTAAAACTCTAACATTTACCGAGTACATTGCGACCTTCAGCGTGACAATTATTGAATTATATGAAAAAAACCGTAAATTAGTTACAAACTACGGCGTGCACACACTTTATTCAACATTTAAACGTGACTACATATTCGATATGCCTGCCATCATTGGTGCGATGTGGCGCAGATGAATAGTCAAATTCTGCGTGATCAGCTGAAAATCGATGCCGTCGATGACCTCCTGAATGGCTGTCTTCAGCTAATGCTGTACACCTTGCCTTTAATACTGCCCCAGAAAAACGAGTCGCATGTGTTCAGATCCGGAGAATACGGCGGCCAAACGAGGCCCATGCCAGTGGCCTCTGGGTACCCCAGAACCTGAATGCGGTCTCCAAAGTGCTCCTCCAGGACATCAAACACTCTCCTGCTTCGAAGGGGTCGAGCTCCGTCTTGCATTAACGGTATCTTGTCGAAATCAGAGTCACTTTGGATTGTTGTTGTTGTTGTGGTCTTCAGTCCTGAGACTGGTTTGATGCAGCTCTCCATGCTACTCTATCCTGTGCAAGCTTCTTCATCTACCAGTACCTACTGCAACCTACATCCTTCTGAATCTGATTAGTGTATTCATCTCTTGGTCTCCCTCTACGATTTTTACCGTCCACGCTGCCCTCCAATACTAAATTGGTGATCCCTTGATGCCTCAGAACATGTCCTACCAACCGATCCCTTCTTCTGGTCAAGCTGTGCCACAAAGTTCTCTTCTCCCCAACCCTATTCAATACTTCCTCATTAGTTATGTGATCTACCCATCTAATCTTCAGCATTCTTCTGTAGCACCACATTTCGAAAGCTTCTATTCTCTTCTTGTCCAAACTATTTATCGTCCATGTTTCACTTCCATACATGGCTACACTCCATACAAATGCTTTCAGAAATGACTTCCTGACACTTAAATCTATACTCGATGTTAACAAATTTCTCTTCTTCAGAAACGCTTTCCTTGCCATTGCCAGTCTACATTTTATATCCTCTCTACTTCGACCATCATCAGTTATTTTGCTCCCCAAATAGCAAAACTCCTTTACTACTTTAAGTGTCTCATTTCCTAATCTAATTCCCTCAGCATCACCCGACTTAATTCGACTACATTCCATTATCCTCGTTTTGCTTTTGTTGATGTTCATCTTATATCCTCAAGACGCTATCCATTCCATTCAACTGCTCTTCCAAGTCCTTTGCTGTCTCTGACAGAATTACAATGTCATCGGCGAACCTTAAAGTTTTTATTTCTTCTACATGGATTTCAATACCTACTCCGAATTTTTCTTTTGTTTCCTTCACTGCTTGCTCAATATAGAGATTGAATAACATCGGTGAGAGGCTACAACCCTGTCTTACTCCCTTCCCAACAACAGCTACCCTTTCATGTCCCTCGACTCTTATAACTGCCATCTGGTTTCTGTACAAATTGTAAATAGCCTTTCGCTCCCTGTATTTTACCCCTGCCACCTTTAGAATTTGAAAGAGAGTATTCCAGTCAACATTGTCAAACATTTACGAACTTTTAGGATACAAAGATTTGGTATCAGCGGGGACAGAAATTTAGCGACATTTGAAGGGGTCAAACAGACCGGATTTTCTGAACCTTTAAAGGACTTAATTCATAATTCAAGTTGTAGCGACATTTTAGGATTATGTGGATGAAATCATCATCGTACCGTTCGATAGTCACCATGCCATCAAGGAATTTCGCACCGATTATTCTGTGACTGGACATTCCACATCAGGCAGTCACCCGTTGAGGATGGAGAGGCTTCTCGATCGCGAAATGCGGATTCTCAGTTCCAGAAATGCACCAGTTTTTCTTATTGACGGACCCATCCAAATGAAAGTGGGCTTCGTTGCTAAACCAAACCATACTAATTTTCATTATGCCCTGCGGCCAATCGTACAGTTTGAACATCCTAACGCAAGATGTTCAGACGTTATGACGATTTTATTTCGTATAGTTCAACAATTATCACCCTGTATGTACACCGAAGCTGACTGTAGAGCTTACCACTTTTTAAAAGCATCGTTCTGTTGCTCGCCTGTGCTGCTGTTGGTAGCCACTGTGTCAGGTACGATGCCTATGAATACCGAAAAATATCTAATGCAAACTTTACATCATGCTTCAGTTGGTGCTGCAGAGTGACATGACTAATTCTCATACAAAATTCTGCGAACGAATTTGAAGTGTTTCTCTCACTAGCAGCAGACCAAGAGTCTCCTTAGGTCCTCCTGTCTCCTGTCGTAACATTCACCCCTTCCTCCAGCGCCGATGCTAGCCTCTCATGAGCAGTCATCCAATGACAAGTGTCAATTCTCCTGGGGTGTCCTCCCACTTTCTAATAACTTTCCAAATCTACTAGGTCAGACAAGACTGACTAATGGAATTCCCGCATTTTCGCGCCCAGAGACCTAAACTGAAGAAAGGTCCCTCAAAGAAGCGCATGATTGTGTTGCAGCATGATGCTTCCAATAACCTTCCAGAGAGTCCTGTCTGCTCTATACATATTAGGGGCCAAGTACAGGTATTTTTGGGATGAGAAAGTTGCAGCCTCATACTTATAGAATCCTAATACCTCGACTGCCGTGTTCTGCTGAGAGCATAATGCCATGAATACCCGTAGCTTTCACAGTGCCTGCATGGTGTCCATCTTTGATTGCTCTCCTATAGGCGGACTGGTGCCATCTTCTCTGGATTCTCCGCCCAAGGCTCCCTGTTGTCAGCCTTCTGGGACCTTTACTGTACTTAACAATGGCCTCACTGCAGAAAAACGCTTCAAGAACTTGGGGAGGGGCGGGGGGGGAGGGGCGGTCATCTCGTTCAGAATTCCAATGACTCCTCTGCTGTTGTCCGGACGGCCTCAGCGTTACTTGCTGTCTGTATTGTGTTGTCTCTTGACGGACATTCCCTCATCCTGTTCAGCACACATAACAGTCTTTGGCGAACGCTGTATCGGCCTCACCTTTTACAACCTACGTTAGGTTAGTGGTGCCTGCTTTGAACTGCTGTCTGTCTGTGAAATTGCAAGGCCAGCCAAACAAGATTCTCGAGAAATTATACGCCTACTTCACGTATCGACAATCACTATCGGATAATCTTTTCAGGAGGGTCGAGTCATTGACATGAGGTGCCAGGGATATAATACTGACAGGTCACACAGGCAGCTGGTAGCAGTATAATGACTGTAGAGTGAGTGAGTGGTGATGAGATGGACTCAGTACAATAGCGTTACAAGAAGTATATAGAGGTCATCCCAGAGGACTGTGCAATGTAAGACATACCAGCGACCCGCACCGGATTTACAAGTGTAGCACTAAATATTTATTGCTGAACGACTTGTCTTGTGTAGTGGTAATAAATTATATACACAAACCTTCCTCCTGAATCATTCTGTTTCAAAGTCCCTATAATACTTCATAAGATTAGCCTTCACATACAGACAAAGAAACCCAGCGGGTGACTTGTGTCTTTATACATGTAAGTTGCCGACTGAGTTTCAATGACTGGAGTAGAACTGCCTTTGAATTGAGCCAAGATCAGCAGCAGTGTCTGGTTATGCCCTGGACAGGGGTGTAATGCCAACCTATCTGTCGCCCACCATACGGCCTGACAGCGCGGAGTGATGGTCTGGAATACCATTTTACTTCATACCGGGATCCCTTTGATTGTCATTCATGGTACACTTACAGCTCAGTGGTACTTCGACGATATTATATGCCCAGTTTTGTTGCCCTTCGTGCCAAGCCATCCTGAGCTTAGATTTCAGCAAGATAAGGCCAGTTCTTGTATGGTGAAAAATTCTACTACTTGCTTTTGTGCTTGCCAAACCTTACCCTGGCCAGCAAGGTCGCCAGATCTCTAGCCAGTTGAGAACGTTTAGAGCATTATGACTAGGGCCCTCCGATCAGCTAGGAATTTCGACGCTCCAACACGCCATTTGGACATAATTTGGCAGGTTACCTCTGAGGAGGATATCCAATAACTCTATCAATCAATGGCAAGCCAAATAACTGCTTGCATAAGGGGCAGAGGTGAACCAATGAATTATTAACTTGTTCAGCCTATGAAGCTCTTTCTCTTGAATAAATCATCCAATTTTTCTAAAACTGTAATCTTTTGTTTTTGTGCACATGTAAATCATCACATCTATCGATTTCCGTCCCAGTCGGATAATTCCTTTGGGATGCATCTGTTTTTGTCTTGTATACAGGGTGGTCAATTGATCGTTACCGGGTCAAATATCTCACGAAATAAGCGTCAAACGAAAAAACTACAAAGAACGAAACTTGTCTAACTTGAAGGGGGAAACCAGATGGCGCTATGGTTGCCCGCTACATGGCGCTGCTATAGGTCAAAAGGATATTAACTTCGTTTTTTTTTTTAAATAGGAACCCCCATTTTTATTACATATTCGTGTAGTACGTAAAGAAATATGAATGTTTTAGTTGGACCACTTTTTTCGCTTTGTGATAGATGGCGCTGTAATAGTCACAAACATATGGCTCACAATTTTAGACGAACAGTTGGTAACAGGTAGGTTTTTTAAAATTAAAATACAGAACGTAGGTACGTTTGAACATTTTATTTCGGTTATTCTAATGTGATACTTGTACCTTTGGGAACGTATCATTTCTGAGAACGCATTCTGTTACAGCGTGATTACCTGTAAAGACCACATTAATGCAATAAATGCTCAAAATGATGTCCGTCAACCTCAATGCATTTGGCAATACGTGTAACGACATTCCTCTCAATAGCGAATAGTTCGCCTTCCGTAATGTTCGCACATGCATTGAAAATGTGCTGACGCATGTTGTCAGGCGTTGTCGGTGGATCACGATAGCAAATATCCTTCAACTTTCCCCACATAAAGAAATCCGGGGACATCAGATCTGGTGAACCTGCGGGCCAAACCACCTGTCATGAAATATGCTATTCAATACCGCTTCAACCGCACGCGAGCTATGTGCCGGACATCCATCATGTTGGAAGTTCATCGCCATTCTGTCATGCAGTGAAACATCTTGGAGTAACATTGGTAGAACATCACTTAGGAAATCAGCATACATTGCACCATTTAGATTGCCATCTATAAAATGGGGGCCTATTATCCTTCCTCCCATAATGCCGCACCATACATTAACCCGCCAAGGTGCTTATGTTCCACTTATCGCAGCCATCGTAGATTTTCCGTTGCCCAATAGTGCATATTATGCCGGTTTACGTTACCGGTGTTGGTGAATGACGCTTCGTCGCTAAATAGAACGCGTGCAAAAACTCTGTCATCGTCCTGTAATTTCTCTTGCGCCCAGTGGCAGAACTGTACACGACGTTCAAAGTCGTCGCCATGCAAGTCCTGGTGCATAGAAATATGGTAAGGGTGCAATCGATTTTGATGTAGCATTCTCAACAACGACGTTCTTGAGATTCCAGATTCTCGCGCAGTTTGTCTGCTACTGATGTGCGGATTAGCCGCGATAGCAGCTAAAACACCTACTTGGGCATCATCTTTTGTTGCAGGTCGTGGTTGACGTTTCACATGTGGCTGAACACTTCCTGTTTCCTTAAATAAAGTAACTATCCGGCGAACGGTCCGGACACTTGGATGATGTCGGCCAGGATACCGAACAGCATACATAGCACACGCCCGTTGGGCATTTTGATCACAATAGCCATACATCAACACGATATCGACCTTTTCCGCAATTGGTAAACGGTCCATTTTAACACGGATAATGTATCACGAAGCAAATACCGTCCGCACCGGCGGAATGTTACGTGATACCACGTACTTATACGTTTGTGACTATCACGGCGTCATCTACCATAAAGCGAAAAAAGTGGTCCAACTAAAACATTCATATTTCTTTACGTACTACACGAATAAGTAATTAAAAATGGGGGTTCATATTTTAAAAAAACGCAGTTGATATCCGTTTGACCTATGGCAGCGCCATCTAGCGGGCCAACCATATCGCCATCTGGTTTCCCCCTTCAAACTAGACAAGTTTCGTTCTTTGTAGTTTTTTCGTTTGACGCTTATTTAGTGAGATATTTGGCCCGGTCACTATCAATGGACCACCTTGTATACAGTTAAAGGCTACCCAGCCATTGACCTTCGCCTGTGCGAATGCGCACAGGTTGCCCGAACTCTTACGGGAATCGTCACCTTAGTGTGCGCGAGTAATGAGTGGATGGGCAAACATCTACACTCCTGGAAATTGAAATAAGAACACCGTGAATTCATTGTCCCAGGAAGGGGAAACTTTATTGACACATTCCTGGGGTCAGCTACATCACATGATCACACTGACAGAACCACAGGCACATAGACACAGGCAACAGAGCATGCACAATGTCGGCACTAGTACAGTGTATATCCACCTTTCGCAGCAATGCAGGCTGCTATTCTCCCGTGGAGACGATCGTAGAGATGCTGGATGTAGTCCTGTGGAACGGCTTGCCATGCCATTTCCACCTGGCGCCTCAGTTGGACCAGCGTTCGTGCTGGACGTGCAGACCGCGTGAGACGACGCTTCATCCAGTCCCAAACATGCTCAATGGGGGACAGATCCGGAGATCTTGCTGGCCAGGGTAGTTGACTTACACCTTCTAGAGCACGTTGGGTGGCACGGGATACATGCGGACGTGCATTGTCCTGTTGGAACAGCAAGTTCCCTTGCCGGTCTAGGAATGGTAGAACGATGGGTTCGATGACGGTTTGGATGTACCGTGCACTATTCAGTGTCCCCTCGACGATCACCAGTGGTGTACGGCCAGTGTAGGAGATCGCTCCCCACACCATGATGCCGGGTGTTGGCCCTGTGTGCCACGGTCGTATGCAGTCCTGATTGTGGCGCTCACCTGCACGCCGCCAAACACGCATACGACCATCATTGGCACCGAGGCAGAAGCGACTCTCATCGCTGAAGACGACACGTCTCCATCCGTCCCTCCATTCACGCCTGTCGCGACACCACTGGAGGCGGGCTGCACGATGTTGGGGCGTGAGCGGAAGACGGCCTAACGGTTTGCGGGACCGTAGCCCAGCTTCATGGAGACGGTTGCGAATGGTCCTCGCCGATACCCCAGGAGCAACAGTGTCCCTAATTTGCTGGGAAGTGGCGGTGCGGTCCCCTACGGCACTGCGTAGGATCCTACGGTCTTGGCGTGCATCCGTGCGTCGCTGCGGTCCGGTCCCAGGTCGACGGGCACGTGCACCTTCCGCCGACCACTGGCGACAAAATCGATGTACTGTGGAGACCTCACGCCCCACGTGTTGAGCAAATCGGCGGTACGTCCACCCGGCCTCCCGCATGCCCACTATACGCCCTCGCTCAAAGTCCGTCAACTGCACATACGGTTCACGTCCACGCTGTCGCGGCATGCTACCAGTGTTAAAGACTGCGATGGAGCTCCGTATGCCACGGCAAACTGGCTGACACTGACGGCGGCGGTGCACAAATGCTGCGCAGCTAGCGCCATTCGACGGCCAACACCGCGGTTCCTGGTGTGTTCGCTGTGCCGTGCGTGTGATCATTGCTTGTACAGCCCTCTCGCAGTGTCCGGAGCAAGTATGGTGGGTCTGACACACCGGTGTCAATGTGTTCTTTTTTCCATTTCCAGGAGTGTATTAGATACATTCCGTATGTAGATTGTGGACAGTTGGGAGTGTGGGTCTCACGGGGAGCGTGCAACGGCTAAGTACCTGCAGACGAGCTATTCATCTGTGTCTTCGGTGGCTCAGATGTTTAAAGCGTCTGCCATGTAGGCAGGAGACCTCCGGTTCGAGTCGCGGTCGGGGCACACATTTTCAGCTGTCCCCATCGCGGTATATCAGCAACGTCTGTTGGCAGCTGAGGGTTTCAATTAATTATAATTTAAATAATGATTTACTTTGATCAACTAATTACCCTTTCCCCTACTGGGAAGCCAACCCAGAGCTCCCCATTCCTCCCACACTTCTCCTTCATCTGGAAATAGCCAGAAAAAAATTCAGTATGTGCTGGAGAGGATGGATCACATTTCATGACTTTCAAATCAGTTGACATAATAATATATTGTTCAGTTCAATTTGCCTATTTTTTTATGTAATCAGTTTGTGGGAGACAGGGTTCCCTCCTTCCCTTCCCCCACTTGTTAAGTGACTGGAAAAAGATTCAATCTGTGCTGAGCTGCTGGACAGGAAGAAACTATCATAATGTGTTCAATTGATGAGATGTTGGTCTTCAATAGAGACTAGTTTAATAAGTGTATTCATTAATTATTGGGGAGGTGATCATGGGATAAAGATTGAATAACTAACGAAAGGATAACGTTCTATGAGTCGGGGCATGGAATGTCCTAGGCTTGAACGTGGTACGGGAGCTAGAAAATCTGAAAAGGGAAATGCAAAGGCTCTATCCAAATATAGCAGGGGTCAGTGAAGTGAAACGGAAAGAAGACAAGGATTTCTGGTCAGATGAGTATAGAGTAATATCAGCAGCAGCAGAAAATGGTATAATGGGAGCAGGATTAGTCATTAACAGGAAGATATCGCAGAAGGTGTATTACTGTGAACAGTTCAGCGATAGTGTTGTTCTTATCAGAATCGACAGCAAACCAACACCGAAAACGATAGTTCAGGTATACACGTCGAAGTCACAAGTTGAAGATGAAGAGACAGAGAAGAAATATGAGGATACTGAAAGGGTAATGCAGTACATAAAGTGAGATAAAAATCTAATAGTCATGGGGGCTGGAATGTAGTTGTAGAGGAAGGAATAGAAGAAAAGGTTGCAGGAGAATATGGGCTTGGAACAACGAATGAGAAAGGAGAAATAGTACTTGAGTTCTATAATAAGTTTCAGTTAGTAATAGTGAATACTTTGTTCAAGAATCACAAGAGGACGAGGTACACTTGGAAAATACCGGGTGATACGGGAGGATTTCAGTTAGATTACATAATGGTTAGATAAACATTCCGAAAACAGAAATTGGATTGCAAGGTGTAGCCAGGAGCAGATGTAGACTCAAATCACAATTTAGTAGTGAAAGAGAGTAGGATGAAGTTTAAGAGATTAGTAAGGAAGAATCAGTACATTAAGCAGTGGAATATGGAAGTACTAAGGGATTACGAGACACACTTTAAGTTCTCTAAGGTTATAGATGCACAAATGAGGAACAGCTCAATAGGCAGTACAGTTGAAGAGGAATGGGCGTCTCTTAAATGCGCAATCACGGAAGTTGGAAAGGAGCCGGCCGGTGTGGCCGTGCGGTTCTAGGCGCTTCAGTTTGGCATCGCGAGACCGCTACAGTCGCAGGTTCGAATCCTGCCTCGGGCATGGATGTGTGTGATGTCCTTAGGTTAGTTAGGTTTAAGTAGTTCTAAGTTCTAGGGGACTGATGACCTCAGATGTTAAGTCCCATAGTGCTCAGAGCCATTTGAACCATTTTTTTGGAAAGGAAAAGATAGGCATAAAGAAAGTAACTGCGAAGAAACCGTGGGTAGCGGAAGAAATACTTCAATTGATCAGTGAAAGAAGGAAGTAAAAGAATGTTCAGGGAAACTGAGGAATACAGAAATAAAAGTCGCTCAGGAATGAAATAAATAGGAAGTGAAGCGAAGCTAAGACGAAATGGCTGCATGAAAAATGTGAAGAAATCGAAAAAGAAATGATTATAGGGAAGACTGACTCAGCATACAGGGAAGTCAAAACAACCTTCGGTGAAATTAAAGGCAATGGTGGTAACATTAAGAGTGTAAGGGGAATTCCACTCTTAAATGCAGACGAAAGAGGAGATAGTTCGAAAGAGTACATTGAAGGCCTCTATGAGGGAGAAATTTGTCTAATGCGATAGAAGAAGAAACAGGAGTCGATATACACTCATGCTCATAAATGAAGGATAATTGTAGAATGTGGTGCTACACAACGTGGCACTACACAAAACTGGCGCTAACAGCATAGGCACATGGGTAACACACACGACACTGATCTGTAAGTCCACGGTATTGGTGATAAGTTGAGAAAACCGTCCCGAAACACATGTGCTACATAACGCCTCTGTTTCCTGCGCATGTACGCCCGACATCAGTATGGGATATGATCACCATTCACATGTACACAGGCCGCACAACGGATTGGCATACTCTGGATCAGATGGTCGAGCAGCTACTGGAGTATAGCCTCCCATTCTTGGACCAGTGACTGTCGGAGCTCCTGAAGTGTCTTAGTGGTTTGAAGATGTGCAGCGATCAGCGATACGTCGACCGAGAGCATCGCTGATGTGCTCGATGGTGTATAGGTCTGGAGAACTGACAGGCCACTCCATTCGCCTGATATCTTCTGTTTCAAGGTACTCCTCCACGATGGCAGCTCGGTGCAGCCGTGCGTTATCATCCATCAGGAGGAAGATGGGACCCACTGAACCGCTGAAAAGGCGGACATACTGGTGCAAAATGACGTCCCGATACACCTGACCTACTGCAGTTCCTCTGTCAAAGACATGCAGGGGTGTACGTGCACCAATCATATTCCCTCCCCACACCATCAGACCACGACCTCCCTACAGGTCCCTTTCAAGGCCATTAAGGGGTTGATATCTGGTTCCTGGCTCACGCCAAATGAAACCCGGCGAGAATCACTGTTCAGACTATACCTGGACTCGCCGTGAACATTACTTGGGACCACTGTTCCAATGACAACGTACTATGTTCTTGACACCAGGCTTTACGGGCTCTCCTGTGACCAGGGGTCAGAGGAATGCACCTTGTACGTCTCCGGGCGAGTAAACCATGTCTGTTCAGTCGTCTGTAGACTGTGTGTCTGGAGACAACTGTTGCAGTGGCTGTGGTAAGGTCCTGAGCAAGGCTACCTGCAGTACTCCGTGGCTGTCTTCGGGCACTGATGGTGAGATATCGGTTTTCTTGTGGTGTTGTACACTGAACGTACCGTACTTTAGCGCCTGGACACGTTTCCTGTCTGCTGGAATCGTTGCCACAATCTTGAGATCACACTTTGTGGCACACGGAGGGCCTGTGCTACGACCTGCTGTGTTTGACCAGCCTCCAGCCGCCCTAGTATTCTACCCCTCATAACGTCATATATATATATATATATATATATATATATATATATATGTGTGTGTGTGTGTGTGTGTTCTTTGAGCCATTTTCAACACACTGTCACCATTAGCACGTCTGAAAACGTCTGCACACTTACTCACTGCACCTTACTCTGACATGCACCAACACACCTCTACGTATGTGGACTGCTGTCAGCGCCACCGTGCAACGACCGCCAGAGCGTCGTTTCACCATGTATCAGCATTATCCTTAATTTATGAGCATGAGTGTAGAAGAGATGTGGGTGCAGTATTAGAATTAGAATTTAAGTGATCTTTATAGGATTTAAGATGAAATACTGCAGAAGGGATAGATAAATTCTATCAGAACGACTGCGGTGTAGAATGTACGACTGTGCCGACATAACGTCTGACTTTTGGAAAAATGTTACCCACACAATTCCGAGGACTGCAAGAGTCGGCAAGTGCGAGGATGATGGCACAGTCTGCTTAACAGCTTATGCATCCAAATTGCTGACAAGAGTAATACAAGGAAGAATAGGAAAAGAATATTGAGGATGTGTTACATGATGTTCAGTTTGACTTTAGGAAGGGTAAAGGCAGCAGAGAGGCAAATATTACGCTGCAGTTGATAATGTAAGCAAGACTAAAGAAAAATCAAGAAACGTTCATAGGATTTGTCGACCTGGAAAAGCGTTCGACAATGTAAAATGGTGCAAGACGTTCAAAATATTGAGAAAAATTGGCTTCAGCTATAGGGAGAGACGGGTAATATACAATATGCAAGAGCCAAGAGGGAATAATAGGATTGGACGACCGAGAACGAAGTGCTCGGATTAAAACGAGTTTCAAACAAGGATGTAGTCTTTCACCCCTCCTGTTCAATATGTATATCGAAGAAGCGAGGATTGAAATAAAAGAAAGGTTCAGGGGTGGGATTAAAATTCGTTGTGAAAGGATATCAACTTATACGATTCGCTGATGTCTTTGCTGTCTTGAGTGAAAGTGGAAAAGAATTACGGGATCTGCCGAAGGGAATGAACATTTAATAATTACAGAATATGGACTGATGGTAAATCGAAGGAAGACGAAAGCAATAAATAGCAGAAATGAGGACAGAGAGAAACTTAACATCAGTATTGATGGTCATGAAGTATATGAAGTTAGGCAATTCTACTACTTAGGCAGCAAAATACCCGACGGAGAGCGCAAGGAAGACATGAACAGATTAGCCCTGGCAAAAGGGGTATTCCTGTCCAAGAGCATCAAACATAGGCCTTAATTTGAGGAAGAAATTTTTGAAAATGTGCTTTTGGAACACAGCATTGTATAGCAATGAAACATGGACTGCGGGAAAACCGGAACGGAAGAGAATCGAAGCATTTGAGATGTGGTACTATAGACGAATGTTAAAAATTAGTTAGACTGGAAAGGAAAAGAATGAGGAGGTTCTGCGCAAAATCGGAGGAATATGTGGAAAACACTGACAAGGAGAAGGGGCAGGATGGTAGAACATCTATGAAGACATCAATGAATTACTTCGATGGTACTAGTGGGAGCTGTAGATGGCAAAAACTGTAAGAGGAAGACAGAGATTGGAATACATCCAACAAGTAATTGAGGACGTAGGTTGCAAGTGCTACTCTGGGATGAAGCATTGGCGAGGAATTCTTCGCGGGCGTCATCAAACCCGTCAGAAGACTGATGACTGACACATGTTTTACACAGATAAGTCGCAACGCTAGAAAATTGTATCGAAATGTAAGAAGACCTGCAGAGGATCGTCATTTGGTGCAGGGAGTGCCAATAGACCATCATCATTAAAAAATATAGCGAATTGCGTATGCTTACACGATTACAGAACAATCACTGGAAAGAGTTACTTCCATAAGATATCTTTGAGTAACGAGAGATTTAAAGTGGAATGACGACGTAAAACTAATGGTAGAAAAGCACACTGAGATTCATTGGAAGAACCTTTAGGAAATGTAGTCTCTCAACAACGGAGGTAGTTTAAAAAACCATTGTTCGGCCAATACTTGAATACTGCTCGTTAGTATGCGGTCCGTACCAAATAGGACTGATAGAAAAAATAGAGAAATTCGAAAGAAGAGCAGCGCATTTCGTTACACTTTCATATAACAAGCACGAAAGCGGCACAGAATCCACCAACTAAGCATCAGACGCTGCGAGAGAGCCGTCCTGTATCTAATTCTGCTTTACTGTTAAAATTCCGAGGGCGTATTTCCGGAATATTGGTTCCTCTTACGCAAAAACAACACGAAGATAAAATTAGAGAGATAAGAGCCCACGCGGAAGCTCACCAGGAATTGTTCTTGCCGCGAACCGTTCGCGACTGGAATAGGAAAGGGGGAAGTGACAGTGGTACATGACGTAATGTTCTTTTATTAAACGTCTGAACTGTGGAATGGGTACTGAACTCGAATTATCGTGTAGCGTGTTGTAACTGCAAGTGGTGTGCATACTCTGTGCTATTATTAGCAAAAACTTTACACGAACTGATTGGGCAATGCAAGTACCAGTAGTAAAAAGAAATATAGTCACTGCAAAATACATTCAGCTCCTTAGGCACTGAATCTTCTGACCCTGTTCAAAAATGATAACTTTGGTCCCTGTGAACATAACAAATAAATTAAATTCTCTTACTTCTAGTGCAGCAACGTTGTTGTTGTTGTGGTCTTCAGTCCTGAGACTGGTTTGATGCAGCTCTCCATGCTACTCTATCCTGTGCAAGCTTCTTCATCTCCCAGTACATACTGCAACCTACATCCTTCTGAATCTGCTTAGTGTATTGATATCTTGGTCTCCCTCTACGATTTTTACCCTCCACGCTGCCCTCCAATGCTAAATTTGTGATCCCTTGATGCCTCAAAACATGTCCTACCAACCGATCCCTTCTTCTAGTCAAGTCGTGCCACAAACTTCTCTTCTCCCCAATCCTATTCAATACCTCCTCATTAGTTACGTGATCTACCCACCTTATCTTCAGCATTCTTCTGTAGCACCACATTTCGAAAGCTTCTATTCTCTTCTTGTCCAAACTGGTTATCGTCCATGTTTCACTTCCATACATGGCTACACTCCATACAAACACTTTCAGAAACGACTTCCTAACACTTAAATCTATACTCGATGTTAACAAATTTCTCTTCTTCGGAAACGATTTCCTTGCCATTGCCAGTCTACATTTTATATCCTCTCTACTTCGACCATCATCAGTTATTTTACTCCCTAAATAGCAAAACTCCTTTACTACTTTAAGTGTCTCATTTCCTAATCTAATCCCCTCAGCATCACCCGATATAATTTCACAACATTCCATTATCCTCGTTTTGCTTTTGTTGATGTTCATCTTATATCCTCCTTTCAAGACACTGTCCATTCCGTTCAACTGCTCTTCCAAGTCCTTTGCTGTCTCTGACAGAATTACAATGTCATCGGCGAACCTCAAAGTTTTTACTTCTTCTCCATGCATTTTAATACCTACTCCGAATTTTTCATTTGTTTCCTTTACTGCTTGCTCAATATACAGATTGAATAACATCGGGGAGAGGCTACAACCCTGTCTCACTCCTTTCCCAACCACTGCTTCCCTTTCATGCCCCTCGACTCTTATAACTGCCATCTGGTTTCTGTACAAATTGTAAATAGCCTTTCGCTCCCTGTATTTTACCCCTGCCACCTTCAGAATTTGAAAGAGAGTATTCCAGTTAACGTTGTCAAAAGCTTTCTCTAAGTCTACAAATGCTAGAAACGTAGGTTTGCCTTTTGCAGCAGCGGTAGAATGCGATATATTCTGGTCTCTCATAACAAAATGTAAATATGCTTGCTATAGGCTCGGCAGTGTGCCATGCTGTCCGTATTACTTGAAATGGACGTGAAATTCGTTTGACTGATAAACGGGAACATTTATGAAAAATCCAACTTCTTCGAAAAACGTATGACCCGGACAGGGAGGCGGCATTGATTATGGTGAATTACTAACTCTGAGTTTGTTTAGCATAATTCTATTGCAAGCCCAGTTTGTCTTTTCAAAAACATCTGATAACTGAAGTTATATTACCCACAACTGATTGACAAACAATGAGATTTAAACAGCAAGTATTATCTAATCTCATTCAACCAGTAGAAATACAAATCATCAAATTATATATAGCTCTGTTAACAAATCTTAGAAGCATTATAAAAATTAAATATCTAACTAGCCTACTTATGAAAACAGTCTACGTACATTCTGGGGTTACTCAACAATTAGAAATCATCAGCCCACTCATCTATACGAACGCACTGGCAAAAACAAAAATCATAATTATTTAACATCTTTACCTTGCATGCATGAATACTTCTGCTTCCAAGTTCAACAATATTGACATACCTAAATTAATCTAACACTTGGTGACTTCACACTGCACACCACAAAATCTGCCTACTCCATCGTCTTTCCATCACAGACAGCTACCAACAACTGTGCGCCAAGCGCTCTCTTACTCCAACATTACCATCTTAGACCAGAAACAGTATCTTTGGTTCTGCGCTCGTACACAGTCAGCGATCCGCTTTATAAAGCCTGTCAAAGACATACATCGTTTATAATATCATAGTTTCAGTTTAGTTTACATTAATATTCATATCATTTTAGGGTGCCACATACAAGTTTGCCCCCGTAGACTCCTTTTAATGAAATACCTTCCGCTACACACCGCAAGGTGGCTTGTGGGCTGTATATGTAGACGTAGATGTGCTTCTTTTAGAGGTGCAATGTTTTCTTAACAGGCGAAATGCATATTTCGGTAACAAAGGTCTCTGCCAAGTCATTCACCTTTGGGAAAAATTGAGCAGCATAGCAGCATAGCAGCATTTGTGTGTTAAATAACTACCAAAGCACTTACATCATCACCATGTCTCTCCCAGCCTATCTCTCTTCTCTCTATCTATCTATCTCTCTATCTCTCTCTCTCTCTCTCTCTCTCTCTCTCTGTTTTTTTTTTTTTTTTTTTTTTTTTTGTTTCTAACGAGATGATAAAGGTTTACGATTACCTATCGTAATTTAAGACGACTCTATGTTTTCAACACAGAATCAAAAGAAAATCGCACACACACATATAATTATACAAAAAGTTAATTTCCTTATATTTTCCTTCTTCTACCACCTCGCCTTTTATGATAGCACTTAGTGCAACAGTAATGACAGCTCGTCCTGTTCAATATTGCGTTTTCTTCTCCAGGTTCTGCACATCCTGCTATACCAGCTGGCATTAATAATAATCATCTATTTCAGTTTGTCCCTCTGCGGCTTGGCCGAGCGCCAGAAATAAACACAAAAAATTGAATGGAGGACGGAAACACGTCTGGTTATTGCAAATTACCATAACACGGAGTTCGATACCATCTAATTATTACCTATGTGAGGTATGAGCTGTTGTTGTTATGTATTCGGAAAATTAAACAGAAACAAACTTATTTTCTACAGCAAAAACAAACTTTCTCGCACTGGCGCAAGCAATAGTCGATATGCGCGGGCTCGCGCGTGCACACACACACACACACACACACACACACACACACACACAAACTATTCAATAAATGCACGAAAGGGGAAGGGAAAGGGAGGACTGAGAGAGGAAGAGAGGGAGAGACACAGAGAGGGAGAAGAGAGTATGTGCGAGTGAGAGAGCTCTACAGAATAGGAAATCGGGAATACAGAGAGAAATGAGATATGCTTGTTACACAGACTAGAGGCTGTCACTGCACGAAGGATGAATGTATAAAAAGCGTATGCGAGTTACCTGATACCTCATGTGCTTGTGTAAAGCGAAGTTTGCAGAGTTTTGTTGTTTCGATCCAGAATTATCAGGTTTGAAACGGACTCCGAATTCACATCCTTCTCTCTCTCTCATAAACAACAACCCAGATGTTATGTCTAGGGCAGAAAATTTTGGGAGTCTATTTAAATGTGAAGATTATTTGACTATTTTATTTGAGGAATCTAAAGTTCACTTGAATTAGAACTCAATGGGCGTTAGAATCAAGTTTAGTATCACTGAGAAAGATCTGTAGAACACGGAAAAGTATGTTATCTGCAGACACAGACAAGTTTAATAAGGTCTGTTTTATATAGCACATTTTCACTGTTTCCTGACGACAGTGACTGATATAGTCACTAGAATGGATTTTCCCTGTCAGTCAAAATTATGTTAAAAAATGACTAGATCGACCGTGTCAGGCAGAAATTACAAGATACTTTGTCTGACAAGGAAGACCACGCCTAGTCGCTCTCAAAAGGTGTCATCGGCATGCGCAGCACCTGGATCTGGTAAAGTGCTGTTTGTGGCGGTCGAAGTCGGTCATTTGAGAACATAATTGCGACTGTGTCCGAAAAATAAACCGTTCTAATAAAATATTCTGCTACGGTGCGATGCTCTGTCTCGGCTATCATCCATGCAGCCGTTGGGGAGACTACAATCTAGCTGCCCAAGACGTTTATATATCTGCTACGGATTTCTTCAATTACTCTGTAAGCAGTTGTTTAGGCTACTTTCACACGAAACCAATCTGTATGAACGGTCAGTATGAAAAAGTTCGTTCCTATATTTTAGGTGCATGGAACCGACAGATAACTATCTGGTGGCTTATGTGACAGTAAATATTGCCGACGGCGTTCTATCACCCTTGAACTGTCGTGGATTAACAACTAGTGTACTCGTGCTTTAAAAAAATACAGCTTTTCATCCTGTACAGTATTTTTCGCTTTCTGATGTTTATTAATAGATTTTTCGGAAACGACAAGGTTAAAAGCTCGAATATCTTACATTTTGTAGTCTTGAAAGGCAGCTTCATGATCAATTGACAATCGTTTCATTATTAATCATAATCATTGCGGTGTTCCTAAGTAAAATGGTGATATATTGCTGCACATTAAACATATCTAGCAACTTGAAATTCGATTTGCAAGCAATATCTCCCTTCATTCGTGGCTAAATTGGCAACTGGTAGTACACCACAACTGAAGAAATAATTTTACTGTAACCTACCCCTTTATTAATCGGCTATGTGAAATTTATTGACCGCTGTCGTGGGTGTCTAATCGTAACAGGCAAATTTTAAGGGAACCGTTTTCGAAGTTCAAATTTTCATATGTGTGTGAATTCCTAAGGGACCAAACTACTGAGCTCATCGGTCCCTAGACTTACAGACTACTTAAACAAATTTGCACTAACTTACACTAAGGACAACATACACACCAATGCCCGAGGGAGGACTCGAACCTCCGGTGGGAGGGGCCCTGTCGGGACATGGCGCCTCTAAAAGCGCGGCCACTCCGCGCCGCGGAAGTTTCCGAAGTGGATAACCAAAAAAGTTGGTGGAAATGTACAACAAGTTATACAAATAACTACATACGCTCACTGCTTGCTTGAATGTTGAATAATAAGTGTAAAACAACGCAGTCGCGGGCGGCAAAGTACGAATCGATAAAGGGACACCACAAAAGTCCCAATAACCCACGACAAAATCAAATGAATTAAACTGTAATTGGACTGAAGAGTTTCTAGTAAACACACCTGAGCACGTCAGTCTCGATGGAGAGAAGTTTTCGGACGTAAAAGTAACTTCGGGTATACCACAAGGGAATGTTACAGGACCATTGCTTTTGACACAGACAACGTCGGAGGTTCCATGAGGCTTTTCGGTGGTGATGCTGTTCTATAAAGACATAAAGACAACCCAAAAAGCTAGAAAACTGCAGCGAAAAGCAAGAAGGCCTGCTGAGGGTCGACGCTTGGTGCAGGGAGTGCCAACTGACCCTCAACATAAGCGAATGACTACGTATTGCTTGTACATAGACAGAAAGTCCCATTGTTGTATGATTACACGATTGCACAAGAAACAATGGAAGCAATTACTTCCATAAAATATTTAGAAGTATTCGTACCAGGTAGGACTGATGGAAGAAACAGAGAAGATACAAAGAAGAGAAACGCGTTTCCTTATAAGTTCTTTAGTAAGCACGAAAACGTCACGGAGATGATCCCAGTGGAAGACGCTGCAAGAGAATCGTTCTGCATCACGGTGTGGGTTAGTGCTAAGGTTCTGAGAGCGTACGTTCCTAGAAGAGTCAGCTAAATATATTGCTCCCTTCTAAATATATTTCGCGAAGAAAAACCATAAAATCAGAAAGATTCGAGGCTTATCGGCAATTGTTCTACCTGCGAACCATTCGTGTCTGTAAAAGGCCAAGGGGAAAGTGACAGGGGCGTAGTACCCTCCGCCACACACCGCAAGGTGGCTTGACGAGAGCAGCTGTAGAAGTCGCCAGTCCAGCTGGACGAGATTTGTTCTCTAAATAATTGATAGTGAAATAGCAATAATTTCCTGTCTTATACAGGATGGTCAGAAGCGATCAGAAAAGCTTGCAAGGGTGTATTGCAGGGCACATTGAGCTGGGAAACAATTGTCAAGAAAGAAATTCGATACTTTGCGTCGCAGAGTTAATGAACATTGGAGTTAGCCAATCAGGTCGCTGTACGTGTAAATTCAAGCGGACCACCAGGTACAATTAGTGTCAGTTCTTCTCATATAGTAGACGGTACCACACGAGACTGTTAAGCCTTTGACTCGGGTTCGATTCTTACTACCGTCCCATATCAAATTTTCGTATCGTTCACTCGTTCGGTTGTAGGAAACCAACGAAGGACACGTTTGGCGACACCGTCTCCGGCGGGCCTCTTGAATTTCCGCGCACAACACCCTGCCTAGCTAATTTCAGTGACAATTGACTCGGAAACGGCGCAACTTATCGAATTTTTTTCTGTCTTGTTATTTCTCAGCACAACCTACCGTGCAACACCCTTACAAGCTTTTCGGACTTTTTTTTTTTCATCAGTCTACTGACTGGTTTGATGCGGCCCGCCACGAATTCCTTTCCTGTGCTAACCTCTTCATCTCAGAGTAGCACTTGCAACATACGTCCTCAGTTATTTGCTTGACGTATTCCAATCTCTGTCTTCCTCTACAGTTTTTGCCCTCTACAGCTCCCTCTAGTACCATGGAAATCATTCCCTCATGTCTTAGCAGATGTCCTATCATCCTGTCCCTTCTCCTTATCAGTGTTTTCCACATATTCCTTTCCTCTCCGATTCTGCATAGAACCTCCTCATTCCTTACCTTATCAGTCCACCTAATTTTCAACATTCGTCTATAGCACCACATCTCAAATGCTTCGATTCTCTTCTGTTCCGGTTTTCCCACAGTCCATGTTTCACTACCATACAATGCTGTACTCAAGACGTACATCCTCAGAAATTTCTTCCTCAAATTAAGGCCGGTATTTGATATTAGTAGACTTCTCTTGGCCAGAAATGCCTTTTTTGCCATAGCGAGTCTCCTTTTGATGTCCTCCTTGCTCCGTCCGTCATTGGTTATTTTACTGCCTAGGTAGCAGAATTTCTTAACTTCATTGACTTCGTGACCATCAATCCTGATATTCAGTTTCTCGCTCTTCTCATTTCTACTACTTCTCATTACCTTCGTCTTTCTCCGATTTACTCTCAAACCATACTGTGTACTCATTAGACTGTTCATTCCGTTCAGCAGATCATTTAATTCTTCTTCACTTTCACTCAGGATAGCAATGTCATCAGCGAATCGTATCATTGATATCCTTTCACCTTGTACTTTAATTCCACTCCTGAACCTTTCTTTTATTTCCATCATTGCTTCCTCGATGTACAGATTGAAGAGTAGGGGCGAAATACTACAGCCTTGTCTTACACCCTTCTTAATACGAGCACTTCGTTCTTGATCGTCCACTCTTATTATTCCGGCTTGGTTGTTGTACATATTGTATATGACCCGTCTCTCCCTATAGCTTACCCCTACTTTTTTCAGAATCTCGAACAGCCTGCACCATTTTATATTGTCGAACGCTTTTTCCAGGTCGTCAAATCCTATGAAAACGTGTTGATTTTTCTTTAGCCTTGCTTCCATTATTAGCCGTAACGTCAGAATTGCCTCTCTCGTCCCTTTACTTTTCCTAAAGCCAAACTGATCGTCACCTAGCGCATTCTCAATTTTCTTTTCCATTCTTCTGTATATTATTCTTGTAATCAGCTTCGATGCATGAGCTGTTAAGCTGATTGTGCGATAATTCTCGCACTTGTCAGCTCTTGCCGTCTTCGGAATTGTGTGGATGATGCTTTTCCGAAAGTCAGATGGTATGTCGCCAGACTCATATATTCTGCACACCAACGTGAATAGTCGTTTTGTTGTCACTTCCCCCCAATGATTTTAGAAATTCTGATGGAATGTTATCTATCCCTTCTGCCTTATTTGACCGTAAGTCCTCCAAAGCTCTTTTAAATTCCGATTCTAATACTGGATCCCCTATCTCTTCTAATTCGACTCCTGTTTCTTCTTCTGTCACATCAGACATATCTTCACCCTCATAGAGGCTTTCGATGTATTCTTTCCACCTATCTACTCTCTCCTCTGCATTTAACAGTGGAATTCCCGTTGCACTCTTAATGTTACCAACGTTGCTTTTAATGTCACCAAAGGTTGTTTTGACTTTCCTGTATGCTGAGTCTGTCCTTCCGACAATCATATCTTTTTCGATGTCTTCACATTTTTCCTGCAGCCATTTCGTCTTAGCTTCCCTGCACTTCCTATTTATTTCATTCCTCAGCGACTTGTATTTCTGTATTCCTGATTTTCCCGGAACATGTTTGTACTTCCTCCTTTCATCAGTCAACTGAAGTATTTCTTCTGTTACCCATGGTTTCTTTGCAGCTACCTTCTTTGTACCTATGTTTTCCTTCCCAACTTCTGTGATGGCCCTTTTTAGAGATGTCCATTCCTCTTCAACTGTACTGCCTACTGCGCTATTCCTTATTGTTGTATCTATAGCGTTAGAGAACTTCAAACGTATCTCGTCATTCCTTAGTACTTCCGTATCCCACTTCTTTCTTAATATGACGAAAAATATTTTCACAGCTGAATGAAGCGTCAGCCAAGGCTGGTGCAGAAGGACTGAACTTCACTAATGTTTTACTGGCATCAAAGATGCTCTGCGTGTGCCCAACAGCTAACTTGACTTCATGCAGAGGTGTCTCTGCTAGGCCCCTCTGCAGAATGTTTTTTTTTTTTATGTAACCGATGTTCTACCGTGGAAAGATGTATGAGGCGAACACAAGACTATTGCGTAGGTGTAGGCAGAGGGGCCATACATCACTTCATGGTGTATCATCTGTCAAAAGCGTGGATACAGGGAAAATCTTAGACTTCCAGGTAATGAACAAAAATTGCTATCAGTGTGACACAGGAAAGAACAATGATGGCACTGAAGAAGAAAAGTGACAGCAGAAGCACAGGAAAGTGTGCAGTAAGAATTGCCAGGGTTCAAGTGGTGGGATGGAAGCAGCTGAAATGAAACTAACATTCCAAAGCTGAGTTGAACAATATGGTGTTAGATATGTGAGGTATCTAGGTGCTTTTATGACTGTTGCAGAGAGCAATTCTTATGGCTCACAAACTAAAATTAAAAAATCTGTAATGTGTGGGGCATATTCCAAAGCGAAAGGAGTTAGATATCTCAGAATGAAGAACGAGATGAAAGGCAATAAATTTGAAAATGGAAAGCCACTGGGAGGTGTTAACAGACTGACAGACAAGGAAATTCTCACTTTTACAAATATACTACGGAAAAGCTATAGGGGTAACTTACACAGTGTGAAAACAATGCAGCAAGCCGTGTAGGCAATATTCTGTCATAAACTTCCCACAGATGACAATCCTCAACATTTTCTTTGTTACATATCGTGGTGCAAATACCTTCAGGCAGAAGTCAGTGGCATCACATGCAGCCATCTCCACAACAATTGCGGACACAAATACTGCTTTTGGACAGAGCATCCACATAAGGTGATTGCAGCACTCATTTGTATTCTGTGTTTCCCCATATACATATTTCTTCAGCAATTCATTATTGACTAGGTACCTAAAGTGGGAATTATTGCATCTAAAACAGCAAGTGGCAAACCAAGGCTGTGTGTGTGTGTACGGCTCTTCATTTCAGTTGAGCAACATTGCTGGTATCAATAGTGACGTGAATATTCTCACACCTGTAGATAAGGTTCTGGACATCCACGCACCACGTACACCAGCCGGGGTCGTCCTATTGTAGGGGCAACATTGGCAGATCATACAGCTAACAGAGATCAAAAAAGAGATCTTATAGGTTCAGACATGTCAAAGGAACTGTTGTTACGAACTGGTTATTAGCAGTGGGACTACGGTCATACACAAATCTAGCTTATCTTCCACTTACGCCACATCATCGACGTTTATGGTTCGATTGGTGCCGTCATAGGATCACTTGGAATGGCGCACCGTGTGCGTACGACATAGAACTGGTGAGGGCTGTCTCGTAGGGTGCATTTGTCAAAGACACACTGGCTTGAGTGCTGTCTCGCAGTGTGCATTCGTCCAAGACGCACTGGCGCCACCCCACGTCTTATAGCCCGGGGTGCCATAAGCACAACTCTCGTTCACCTTTGGTGTTTCTGGAGGGGACGCTAACCAGCGCTCGGTACGTGCAGATTGCTGTTAGACTCGTTCTTTTGCCGTTCTCGAAATAGGAAGGTGATGTGTTATTCCAACAGGATAATGCTGGACCGCACATTGCACGTGAAACTCAAGGTGTTCTGCAAGACATGCAGCACCTACCCCGGCCACCACGATCCCCAGAAATGTCTCCAATCGAACACGTGTGGTATATGATGGGACTGGAACTGACTCGTGCAACTCGACAACCAACAAGTATTGCAGAGTCACGTGAACAGCTCGAGCAGGCGTGGCATAACGTATCCCAGGACAGTATTCTCTATCTGTACCATCGTCTAGGTGGCAGAATCAGTGCCTGCATATCCGCCCTTGGAGGTTACACTGCGTACTAATATGGGGGTTTCAGCGTGTGTCGATACTTGTGACCGCTTGCACTATTGCTCTGCAAATGTAATCACTCCATGTACACTATATGCACTATTGCAACAATAAATGTGTGTGAAGTCTTATGGGACTTAACTGCTAAGGTCATCAGTCCCTAAGCTTACACACTACTTAACCTAAATTATCCTAAGGACAAATACACACCCATGCTCGAGGGAGGACTCGAACCTCCGCCGGGACCTGCCACACAATACATGACTGCAGCGCCCTAGACCGCTCGGTTTAACCCGCGTGGCGTAACAATAAATCTTGAGTGAAATGGAAGCCTCTAAAAGTTGCGACTTGCAGTTGTAGCAGTAACTACTCAGACTACATTTACATACACCATTCGGTACAGCTTATTACAGACACCGTAACTATGACGAGGGATATTCAGAGTTAAAATTTTGCACATGGGGCAATTGCATGAAACGATTTGTTGAACATCTATATGTAATTGCTGAAACTCTAAATGAGATTCCATTGTAAAATAAACATACTGATATAGCTCCCAAAAAAGAATTAATCTTTCACTCATCGTCGTTATGACGGATTTCAGAGCACCGTCTGAGGAAGAAGGTGTTAAACATAGAGACCACTGCCATTTTATTGAGCACATCGGGGTGGTATACATGCCTGCTGTAGCCTAACTTTACACAACCAGTCATATTTCACTATCTTAGCAGCTACGGTGGTTACTTCATGATCATAAATATTTGTGAATAAGTGATGAGGAAATTAAACTAAACCTGGGTGATGTTTCTTTGTTATCACGAAATATTGAGAATTACAAATCATTTACGAAGGGTACTGCAGTAATGCATCGAGAGAGCAGATGGAATAAAATTTTTAGACTTCCTGCTTCGCTTAAATTTTGACATGTTCCCTTGGAAAGTGGTCATCATACTCGAAATCGGAAAAAATCGAGATATTAAGAGTATATTTCCCTGATGATTGTAAGTTAAATCTAGTCACTCAGGTACATTTTCATATGAGTATATGGCCGGCCGCGGTGGTCATGCGCTTCTAGGCGCTGCAGTCCGGAGCCACGGGACTGCTACGGTCGCAGGTTCGAATCCTGCCTCGGGCATGGATGTGTGTGATGTCCTTAGGTTAGTTAGGTTTAAGTAGTTCTAAGTTCTAGGGGACTGATGATCTAAGATGTTAAGTCCCATAGTGCTCAGAGCCATTTGAACCTTTCATATGAGAATGTGAGTAAGGGATCTGAAACAATGTTTTCGACATTAGAAAAGATAGATACAATTATATCATTAGATGAGTTCCCAGGGTGAAATGATGCATTGAGATTAATGCGCAGAAACGTATGAATGCAAGTAACGATATTTCGGAAAATTTTTTCAACCTTATGAGTAATGGTGTTTTTGGTAATACTATGTCAAGTGCATTGAAGATGAGACACAAAGCCAGCAACATCCTGGGAAGGTAGATGCAGAGCTGTTGCAATATTTGCAAAACCAAATTTTCAAAGGAGCTTAATTTCTAACGAAAATTAATTTTTATTGCATTAAACAGACTTAGTGCAATGTTTGATAAGTCAGTAACAGCATGAATGACAATCTTGGTACAATGTCCCAAGTTATGGACTTTCACTATGGGTAGAAACTAAACAAGTTATTAACAAAGCATATAAAACTGTGTTGCACAGATATTGATGGCTTGATTTAGCATACTAAACCGTCAAATATTTATGAGAATTTCGGGAGTGTTGTACATACATGGATAACGCTCCACTTGTAAATAGATAAGAGGTTGGTTAAAGAAGGACGAGTTGAATGGTGAGCCTATTACTGAATTTATAAGACTATGGGCTAAAATTTTCCACTGAAGACTGAATCAAGAAGCGTAATGCAAGCAGCAAAGCGTGTGGAACAGCCGTTGTTTAGAGAGTTAACCATCGATGTTTACCACCAATGTGTGTTCAATTCTGAAGATAAAAGAGCTGTACAGTATTATATTCAACTCAAGTGCCATTAGTTTTAAGTGTTAAATAGCACAGGCTAGGTTAATCAGCACAAGATGGCAAACGTGTCTTACTTCTTGACAGCTTGGGGTCAATACTTTCTGAAAAATTATGGTGATGATGATAGATGTTGTTGTGAATGTTTGGAAATATAAAAATATTAAATGGACCTGGAACTGATTTTAGTGTATGTTTGGAAATGTTTACAATATTAAATGTCCTTTGTAACTGATTCTCACAGACATCGAGAAGGAAGCACATGAGATGGCATCGTTATCAGTATGGAATAGTGCAGAACGCTGTCACGGAGGATGCACACAAAGCTTGCTGTGGGCAGAGCCACTGGCACAGCTGCCGGCAGCAATAAACCTGCAACAACTCTTTCTCTGACATAAACATACTCAGACGTGGGTCTCACTCCACACAGTGTTCTTGGTTCCACGTGCCAAATTTTTGAGGCGTTCGCAATGGTCATGTGTGTTTCTCCTTGGTTGGTAATTCACAGTTGTAGTGGGAACTTCTTCTACCGAATGTATCAGGATGACCAAAGGTAGCGGGAAGAGGTAGAAGACACCGTATTAAAACTTGATGAGAACTTTCCAAGTGATTTATTATTTTCCAATTACAGTGCCTTCGTTCCTCTTGGTCTGCGTCACAGGGCCCCGCAGTGCTGAGGAAGCACCCCAGTGGCCCGTGCAACACAATGCTGTGCTGTGCTGGCCTTGGACAGCCGCAGAATTATGACGGTCAGGATGCGCCGACAGTTGGCTCAGCGGTCTGTGTCGCTGCTGACTGAGCGCTGCTTGGTGTGAGCCGCAGGCGGTCAGCTGCTGCTTCTTCTCGCCGGCATGGCTGAGATTGTGGCGACCACAAGCGCACTTGATCTGGTGTCAGAATCTGCAGCCCTCGCCTCGGGATGCCTCCGTCGTGTTTTGGAAGCCAGGACTGCCTGTGGTAGCGAGCCGTGGAGTGGCCCGCCTCAAGCTGGCTGGCTACAGACCCAATGACAGCCTCAGAGGGTGGAATGCTGGTGCCCAATCAGCTGTCCAGGAGAGCTCCCACACTTAAATGAATCTCGTTAGGAAATGGCACCTACACTCCTGGAAATGGAAAAAAGAACACATTGACACCGGTGTGTCAGACCCACCATACTTGCTCCGGACACTGCGAGAGGGCTGTACAAGCAATGATCACATGCACGGCACAGCGGACACACCAGGAACCGCGGTGTTGGCCGTCGAATGGCGCTAGCTGCGCAGCATTTGTGCACCGCCGCCGTCGGTGTCAGCCAGTTTGCCGTGGCATACGGAGCTCCATCGCAGTCTTTAACACTGGTAGCATGCCGCGACAGCGTGGACGTGAACCGTATGTGCAGTTGACGGACTTTGAGCGAGGGCGTATAGTGGGCATGCGGGAGGCCGGGTGGACGTACCGCCGAATTGCTCAACACGTGGGGCGTGAGGTCTCCACAGTACATCGATGTTGTCGCCAGTGGTCGGCGGAAGGTGCACGTGCCCGTCGACCTGGGACCGGACCGCAGCGACGCACGGATGCACGCCAAGACCGTAGGATCCTATGCAGTGCCGCAGGGGACCGCACCGCCACTTCCCAGCAAATTAGGGACACTGTTGCTCCTGGGGTATCAGCGAGGACCATTCGCAACCGTCTCCATGAAGCTGGGCTACGGTCCCGCACACCGTTAGGCCGTCTTCCGCTCACGCCCCAACATCGTGCAGCCCGCCTCCAGTGGTGTCGCGACAGGCGTGAATCGAGGGACGAATGGAGACGTGTCGTCTTCAGCGATGAGGGTCGCTTCTGCCTTGGTGCCAATGATGGTCGTATGCGTGTTTGGCGCCGTGCAGGTGAGCGCCACAATCAGGACTGCATACGACCGAGGCACACAGGGGCAACACCCGGCATCATGGTGTGGGAAGCGATCTCCTACACTGGCCGTACACCACTGGTGATCGTCGAGGGGACACTGAATAGTGCACGGTACATCCAAACCGTCATCGAACCCATCGTTCTACCATTCCTAGACCGGCAAGGGAACTTGCTGTTCCAACAGGACAATGCACGTCCGCATGTATCCCGTGCCACCCAACGTGCTCTAGAAGGTGTAAGTCAACTACCCTGGCCAGCAAGATCTCCGGATCTGTCCCCCATTGAGCATGTTTGGGACTGGATGAAGCGTCGTCTCACGCGGTCTGCACGTCCAGCACGAACGCTGGTCCAACTGAGGCGCCAGGTGGAAATGGCATGGCAAGCCGTTCCACAGGACTACATCCAGCATCTCTACGATCGTCTCCATGGGAGAATAGCAGCCTGCATTGCTGCGAAAGGTGGATATACACTGTACTAGTGCCGACATTGTGCATGCTCTGTTGCCTGTGTCTATGTGCCTGTGGTTCTGTCAGTGTGATCATGTGATGTATCTGACCCCAATAAAGTTTCCCCTTCCTGGGACAATGAATTCACGGTGTTCTTATTTCAATTTCCAGGAGTGTATATATACTCAGCTGTGCGCCTGTTTTGCCGAGCACGCCGCTTCGTATCAGGTACTCAAAACACGCTAGGTTGGCCAGTGGGCCCCTTCTGCTGCGACTTGCGACATGCAAAACAGATATGTATACTCTTTCAGCAATTTGATGGCCCTGTGGCCTCTGTTCTACTTCGCAACTGTTGCTATGCGTAACTCACTGCAATCTGGCCCACACCTGGCTGTAACTTGTGCTCAGAATATTGCACAAAACTAACTTTCTCTATCCTAAACAGTGATGCTGCTACACAGTGTTCAGACTTTTACACCCCTATCGATTAACTTGCACATAAAGTTTAGCTCTCTCTTCCGGGATTCATCTCCTCAGGTATGTCGCTATGCCAGTGTTGGCTAAAATAGCTGCGCAGATGCAAAGTTGGGTAAATATTACACATTAAATATGATTTGTAACTGAGTTAATGTTCATTTAATCTGACACTTTATAATGTTTGTAATACCTGAGCGGATATATGTGAAATGATATTACACTTAATTAAAGGTTCTCTATCTTACGGCACTGAAAGTAACAGACGAGTAAAAAATAAAGTGTAACGAAGGCAGTGAAACTTAGTAATCAGACAGTAAGGTATTTGACAAAAACATTTTTAGTGGAGTATAAAACAAAGATAAAATTTACTGATGAAGCACACACAGTATTTGCCACAAATATTTTTGTGAATATATTTTTGTGAAATTTGAAGGCAATCAGCTATGTGTGTGTGTGTGTGTGTGTGTGTGTGTGTGTGTGTGTGTGTGTGTGTGTGTTTGTGTATGCCTTTGTTTATTTGAACAAGTAAACTTCGAACACATACAGTCTGCTGTTTCTGATACAGTGGAGCAAAAGAAAATAAAAGTTCTCGAAAAATTCTTCTTAGTAATGTGAGGGAAATGTTTGTCAGAGCCGCCCGTGATTAGCCGAGTGGTCTAAGGCGCTGCAGTCGTGGACTGTGCGGCTGGTCCCAGCGGTGGTTCGAGTCCTCCCTCGGGCATGGGTGTGTGCGTTTGTCCTTAGGATAATTTAGGTTAAGTAGCGTGTAAGCTTAGGGACTGATGACCTTAGCAGTTAAGTCCCATAAGATTTCACACACATTTGAACATTTGTTCGTCAGAAACAATTGTTATTCAGCGAAAAGGAAACAGGTTCTTGAGAGCATACATCACGTTTCTTGATCAATGAAAAGTCTATGTTCAAAACAAAGTACGTATTGAAAGTATGTCCTCGCGAGCAGCACGACTTGTCCAGAGTGCAAAACACCGAGACCTGGAGCACAGGTTACATAAGCGCGGCTGTCCAGGTGGCGAAGGCGTCTTCCGATCCGAGGCGGTGTCCAAACGGTGATGGTACATCAGTCGCTCTGGCTGGTTGGTTACCAGGAGGTCCTCTGTAAGCTGAGTCAGGACCGTGGAAAGCATCGTCAACGCAGGGGTCGACTTAAATATAGCAAAGTAGTGGCTTGGTGGCGTCGAAGGCGAAGCCGAGAGTCATACCACAATGGAGGCCGTTAAGATACTATTGAGTAAAGTGTAAGCTTCAGATCGTTCAGATACTTCTAATCATTCCAGAAAAATATCAGGTCCCTCGGATACTTCTGAACGTGTTATTTACGTTCTGATTGGCTGTTTCATGTTAATGACTGGTACTTTGAGTTTCCTGACAATGTGACCTCATGTAAACTGGTTACGGTTAGTGTTGTCGAGAGTATTACATAGTAGGGAAGAGGTGTCGTGATGTCACAAATAGTGGGTGTTGTGGATTGGCAGGAGCCAACCCACGGAGTTTGGAGGAAGCCGAAAGGCACGCGTTTTAGCTCACGCAGGCTGGCGTGAGGTCTGGAACAGGACAAGGAAATCAGAACCCAGAAAAACGGACGCAGATGGTGGAATACTTAACTTTAATCCATCAATGTTAAACGTAGCTCTTGTCTGTACATTCTTCACAATATCAATCGCAACAGATAACGGCGCCTTGCTAGGTCGTAGCAAATGACGTAGCTGAAGGCTATGCTAACTATCCTCTCGGCAAATGAGAACGTTTTTTGTCAGTGAACCATCGCTAGCAAAGTTAGTTGTACAACTGGGGCGAGTGCTAGGAAGTCTCTCTAGACCTGCCGTGTGGCGGCGCTCGGTCTGCAATCACTGATAGTGGCGACACGCGGGTCCGACGTACACTAACGGACCGCGGCCGATTTAAAGGCTACCATCTAGCAAGTGTGGTGTCTGGCGGTGACACCACAGTGGGCGTGGCTTCTAATGAGATGATAGGTAGAGGCGTGCTTGTTACAACACGCATAGGGCACTAACATGCGCAAATGACGACGCAAATGTAAACAAAGTGCCAGGATTCCTGTAGATATTCTACTGCAGTGAATACAGTAACTCTAGAAAGGCTCGCAAAAGTGTGGGAAGAGATAGACTATTGTCCGGATGTTTGTCGTGTGTCCAACCTAATGACCATTAATATTATGAACTTCAATGGCATAAATACATTGTATAACATTATACTGTTACATTTAAAAATAACACAGAAATGTCTCAAATTTAGTTTGTGAAAATTATCAAACAACAAAGAAATCGGTCTGTCCCAGCCCCAAAGTGCTTTATTGATGATCGTATTCAAACACATTCATGTAAACAAATCACAAGTGTGACCTTACTATGAAACAAATGTGCAACAGGTGAAAATGATTTATAATGGATACTGCAGAACGTAATGACTGTATATTAACTGAATATAAACAGAGGTAGCTCCGACCAGTCACTTACGAAATCCTTGATTTGATTATCCTTAATTCGTTCTTGAGCCTTTTGGGGCTCATTTTCATTATGAAGCAAGCTCAAGTTAAATATTCTTGTTTGCAACGTAATGCTGGATAATGTGAAAAGATGACAGGAAACACCAGCACCATGCATACTGTCGACCTAAATAAAGAACTTTGTTTTTCAACACAGTTTGCCACATAACTAACTCACTAGGCGATGTTGCCTGAATTGTTGTCACAGAAAAGCAACCTCCCTGTACCCAGAATCACGTTACGAACAGTATGATCGAATCGCAGGATATTTTCACTTTCATTCAATCCGTGCTTTTTAATTAGCGACAGACTATGTAAAAATCGCTTCTAATTTATAGCTCTACAGCTACTGTTGACTATCGACAAAAGACTCTTACGCCTTGTCTATTGGTTCAATTAATACCGATTCGTTAAACATATCAGGTTAGAGTTGCTGTTTTTCGTAGACACGCCACATTCTCTATCACTGTTAGCCCAAGCTGTGGTGGCAGGCCACCTTGACCTCGTCGGCTCTACTTCCCTTAACAATTTCGTTTTCATTCAGCGGCGTATCGACGCTGTTAGTATCTAGCAAATAATGATATGAACTTTAACGCATATTGACTGATCCGTTTAATGCCCTACCTGGACTGTTTCAAACATGAGAAAAGCATTTGACTACTTATTTCAAAGGTGGGTATAGGGGTCCGATCTTCAGCTCTTTTGCTTACAAAGCACTGTATTAATGTTTACCTACCTTCGATATCACAGCGTACCATTAGCTCGCCAGAGAAACGCTAAATCCGTTATCAAATTAAGCCATGAAATGTGGCTGATGGAATGGCTTTGTAGGTTTTTTTCATTTAGTATTGTTTTTTCATAGGAATAAGGGAAAGGAAAGACTTTATTTAATTTCTATAATATAAACATGACAAGCCAAATGAGACGCGTGCTACTAGTGCTACTACAGCACGCGTACGGGATAACCCATCGTCCGACTTAGAAAATTTCTGACCAGTAGCGTCAGCCGAGAACCTGTAGTCGTACGTCTAGAACCGGGGCCCCAAGGAGGCAACAGCTTTGTCTATGTAAACAATGAAACTGGTAAGAAAGCGTCAGCCTTCGTGCAGCCGCTCGGGCAATAGCATTGGACCGCTCACACAGAAGATGCCACGATGTTATAGGAAAAGAAGGCGTACCCGCCTTATAGTTTATAAAGCAATAGACAATATTGCTATTAATACCGAGAATTATGTAGGTGCACAAGTCGTCCTGCATGGTCCATCAGTGTTTGGTGGTGGAGTTCTGGACTTTACTATTAGCAACAGTGATACCCTGCAGCATGGTAACGGATAGGTAACCGTAGCCCTTGTCCGCGTACCTAAAGTCGATAAAGTTCCAGGTCTGGAAAATTTTAAAAGCCGTGACATCATCGCATACCGGACATTTCACGTCGCAGAGGTCTACAACAGAGATATGGGTAAATCATATTACCTGTCGACCATGCCTTTCGTTCTCAGGACGAGGAATCATCGTAAAATCAATGAATCGGAATCTGTGTCAGTCTGGGTTAAAGGTGCTGACAGTTGTAAAAAAATTAAACTCGCCGGTGACCTTACCCTGGTCCAAAATTCCATCTCACCATGTGTGATCCTCCTCTAATAAATAGTTTCAAGGGAACCTCCCCATCGCACCCCCCTCAGATTTAGTTATAAGTTGGCACAGTAGATAGGCCTTGAAAAACTGAACACAGATCAATCGAGAAAACAGGAAGAAGTCGTGTGGAACTATGAAAAAAAAGCAAAATATACAAACTGAGTAGTCCATGTGCAAGATAGGTAACATCAAGGATACTGTTAACGCAGGAGCGCCGTGTTCCCGTGGTCAGCGTGAGCAGCTGCGGAACAAGAGGTCCGTGGTTCAAGTCTCCCCTCGAGTGAAAATTTTAATTTCTTTATTTTCGCAAAGTTATGATCTGTCCGTTCGTTCATTGACGTTTCTGTTCACTGTAATAAGTTTAGTGTCTGTGTTTTGCGAGCGCACCGCAGAACCGTGCGATTAGTAGACGAAAGGACGTGCCTCTCCAACAGGAACCGAAAACATTTGATCGCAAGGTCATAGGTCAACCGATTCCTCCACAGGAAAACACGTCCGATATATTCTATACGACACTAGTGACGGCATGTGCGTCACATGACAGGAATATGTTGTCGACCCACCTAACTTGCACACTTGGCGAATGGGTAAAAAGATTCTTCTACCTTGCCCGATTTAGGTTTTCTTGTGGATGTGATAATCACTCCCAAAAAAGTGATGAAAACATAAGAGTTTGTCACATAAACTGCAACAAATGAATGCAACAGTTTCACAGTCGTACAGTTTTCCCTGTGCTCTGTCAAAACATATGTTTTTAACGTTTTCAAATTTTTCCTTGTGTAGACCGTCAAATCCTGCATATGTCCAAGCAAATCTGAACATGTCCTGGAATTTTGGAGAGCGAAATTGATGTGTGAGTGCCTGAACTTTGATAATTATCTGAAAACAAAAAAACTTTTCACTCGAGGGTAGAGTTGAACCGAGGACTTCTCCTTCCACAGGTGCTCACGCTAACCACGAGATCACGGTGCTCCTCAGGTCATATCGTCCTTCTTGTTGCCTATCGTCCGCATGGGCTAATCAGTTTCTATATTTTGCTTATTTTTTCATAGTTCCCCACAACTTCTTCCTGTTTTCTCGATTGATCTATGTTCAGTTTTTCAAGGCCTATCCACTTTGCCCACTTATAACTAAATCTGAGGGGGGGGGGGGGTGCGATGGGGAGGTTCCCTTGTAAATATTCTCGTGTTTTCTTTACAGTCGCCAAGTTCTGATGAAGCTGATTTACTTCGCTTTAATTTTGGATTGAATTATTGATGGTTGCTCGATTTTAATTCCAGTTTGTGTTAGTTAATTGTTTCACTACAAGCTGGCATTCTGATTCATTCATAGAAGCAGAGATCTTTAACTTTTTGTATCACTTTGTGGAAATGGGTTACTTCAGCATGAATTTAGCTTTCAGTAAAGCTTTGAAACAAAGTAATTACCTCAGAAAGAACTGAATCACAAGGCAACCAGTGTACCTAATTAAAACTTGCGTTCTCTTTGCATGAATTGTCATAGTTACATAAGCAGTCTTAATTTTATTGTTTTGAAGTGTTTTAGACTATTCAGTTAGTTGTAAAAATAAGTTGGATTTGGGAGCATGAAATGGTTTACACTGGTGGTTTACACTGAATTTAACACTGTCTTCGAGAATTATTGGCATGTAATTTAGCAAATATCACGTAACAGGAAATTGAACCTAGCTCTCACACAGTTCTAATCTTCAAGAAAATTAATTGCAGGGTCCTGCCTTGTCGTCTTGTGACGTTCGTTGCTGCTTGCGTCTTTATATGTGCAATGGAAAAACCAAGATTGCAATGCTTCTTCACGTCTTTGATGTATTAATTACCCATCGAGCAATATGACCCTATTTAGAGCCACTGTTACTTCAGCAGCCGCAGCTCCAAAACTTCGCAGCGTCAGTGGGTGGAAATTCTTGCATCGGCTCTTTATGCAGACATCAGAATCGACTTAATAACATGCAAATGAATACCACACAACTTTATTGTCGTTAAAACGCACTTTTTGCAACAAAATAAATTGTTTCGTCACCTGTCATAGACAACACGACTGCCTAGTTCAAAGCCTCTCTATCCTCTCTCTCCTTGCTGCTGCGCACAAATCCACCACACCTCACAGCTGCGCAGCCAATCACGATTCTCGACTCTCTTTATTATGACTGTTAAAGTGAAGTAGCTGTTTTATAAACCCTTGGAATAATGCAACAAATTACATTTACAAATTTAGCTATTACAACACTCTGTCCTCATTAACTAATACATGTTCAAAAACTCGTTACATATCTGCTTTTCATTTACTTACAGGTACAAATCGAAATTTATCGATCGACCAAAACTTAACGAAAACGTTTATGAAAACAGATTAATATTGCTACCTTTTGGTGTCATGCACATTGCTCAGGCAGAACATTATGAGCATCTACCTAATAGCCGGTATGTTCACCTTTGGCGCAGGTAACAGTCGCGACGCGTCGTGGCACGGAAGCAATGTGGCGATGGTAGGTCGCTGGAGGCAGCTGGCACCAAATCTGCACGCACTACTCACCTGCCTCCCTTAAAATCCGGGGAGGACGGCGATGAGCTCTTAAAACACATCCCAGATGTGTTCGATCGGTTTCAGATATGGTGAGTTGGAGGGGCCAGCACATCAATTGTAGCTCAGCACTGTGTTCCTCGAACCACTCCATCACGCTCCTGGCCTAGTTACATGGCGCATTATCTTGTTGAAAAATTCCACGGCCGTCGGGAAACATGATCGTACGTGGTCTGCAACCAATACACGATACTCCTTGCACGACGTCCAATGGACCCTTGGATGCCCACGTGAATGTTCCCTGGAGAACAATGGAGCCGCCGCCGGCTTGTCTCTGTCCCACAGTACAGGTGTCTAGGAGCTGTTGTCCTGGAAGACGGATTCGTGCACTCCCATCGGAATGATAAAGAAGGTATCGGAACTGATTACACCATGCAACACGCTGCCATTGTACCAATGTCCAGTGCCGATGGAAGCATCCCCTTTTCAGTCGTAGTTGCCGAGGTCGTGGTGTTAATATTTTCACATGCACGGTTACGACCTTCGTTACGAGTGTTCGGTGTACTGTGTGTTCAGACACAGTTGTACTCTTCCCAGCATTAAAGACTGATGTCGGTTCGCCCATAGTTCTCAGCCTGTCCTGTTTTGCCAGTCTGCTCGGCCCACGGTGTCCGACATCTGCAGTGAGGGGTGGCCGCACAACCCCACGAAGTCTGGACGTGAATCCACCTTAGTTTCGCCAAGTGTTGAAGACACCACAGCACTCCTCGAACAACCGACAAGTTGTGCAGTTTCCGAGCCATCACACTCTGCTCTCGGTCAAACTCACACATATGGCGCGCCTTCCCTATTCTACACAGCGACAGCACGCTCATTGATACTACGCTACATACACCGTGCTTGGGTCTGACCAGCAGTCATTCACCTCCAGGCGACGCTGATATCGTGTGGACGGTTTTATATCGATAGTAGGCCGATGATGTTAACAATCTGGCTGATCAGTTGTACCGTTACAAATGAAGATATTAGGTCTACAACTTCGCTTCCGCCATTTCGCAATAGATGGTAGTAGCGGTAAGTGGTGGTGTAAGTGGTGGGTCGTGTCACACAATAAGCTTAGGCATTTTTAAACATAACGCCACCAAACATTGGCATATTTGTGATCTCATCATAAAGTTATTCCTGATTGAGTATGTCAACTTATGAGCTTAATTTTCGCTATTTATAGGATGTTTTAACTTTCTCCTTTAATATGAAGAAATCTGCGGAGGAGGAGGGGGAGGGAAGATTAGTGTTTAAAGTCCCGTCGACGGAGAATTCGTTACAGACAGAGCACAAACTCGGATTAGGGAAGGATAGAGAAGGAAAGCAGCCGTGTCCTTTCGAAGGAACCATCCCGACCTTCCAGCGATTTATGGAAATAACGGGAAATCTAAATCAGGATAACCAGACGTGGGTCTGAACGCGAGTGCACTGAACTAACCACTGCGCTACGCCACTCGGTCAAGACATTTGCTCCTGAGGCTCATAACATGCTTCGTTAGACCTACGGTGAGGCACGTATTAGTGAAATAACTTGCAGAGAATGGTTTCAACGCTTCAAGAACGGTGATTTCCACGTCGAAGACTGGCTTGGCGGTGTAAGAGAGGATGTTTTAGAAGATACTGGTACTGACGGATACAAACACAGGATATCGTTGTCGAAAGCATTTGATGCGTCCGAAATGAACACTGGAAAACAACGGCCAAAATACAGCGATAGACACGAAAAGGTGATTTTGCAATGCGTGGTAATGCTCGACTCCATGTCGCAAAACACATTAAAAAAAAACTCGGAAGCGTTGAAATGGGAAGTCCTACTCCACCCGCCATATTCTCCAGACATTTTTCACTCTGACTGCCAACTTTTTCGTTGAATAACGCACGGCCTAGGTAACCAACACCTCCGGTCAAATGAACAAGCGCAAAATTCGATCGATTGGCGGATTTCCTCAAAAGACGTCCAATTTTTTCGTCGCGGGATTCGTTTTCTGCCCGAAAGATGGGAGAAAGTAGTGGCCAGCGATGGTCAGTTCTCTGAGTACTAAACATTTTGTACGTGTTACACAATAAAGCCTCGAGCTTCGACAAAAAACGGTGGAAACAAAGTTGTAGATCTAATAACTTGTGGATGACTCATCTGAAGATGAATCTGAAAAAGCTCGAAAATTTATTAATAGACTCAAATATTTCATAAGTGACTGTTCACAGCTATATCTATTTATATTTAGTTGACGCGTAATACATTCTAACCAGTGGCGGGTCAAGTTTCATGACAGAGAGTTTTTCAATAATTTAGATTTTTTGTTTTTTGTATTAGAGCGATCCAGGAGAAACTGCAGACCCTTGTCCAAATCCGTCATGCACCGAGGCAACAGAGCATCGCGTTCATAGGTGACAAGGCATTCCTACGCAGGGGCTAGCTCTGACTTCTCCACTGACGATAGTGCCACTCAGTTGAGAGCCTTGAAAAGCAAACAACATTATGAGATGCTCCAGCCACGATCCATCAGCATACAAAATGACATTTGCTGCCGAAAAGGTGGCCTTAGTGGCAGGCGGCTGCATTTTGATATTCCCTGTGCCATATGTTCATTTATCGATTTCCATTTTTTGGTTGTAGTTCACCGTTGTTATTTGAGTTTACATACTGTCATTTAGAGATGGTGAGTGGAGCTGTGGACACTAGAAAATGGAGTGCTAAATGGAGATATCGGAACAGTTCCCACATATTCTTCTGTCTGAGTTCAATATATGGGTGGCAGCTGACGCAGCCAGAAACGTTTGCGCCCTGTAAGGGGGTAGCGTCTTTTGATTCATAATCAAAACGTCTTCAGCCGCGGGTTCGAGTTCCGCAGCTGCTTAAATTCTGATTAATAATCAACATTGGCGGCCAAAGACTTCCGGCATACGGAACAGTTCCCACATATTCTTCTGTCTGAGTTCAATATATGGGTGACAGCTGACGCAGCCAGACACGTTTGCGCCCTGTAAGGGGGTAGCGTCTTTTGATTCATAATCAAAACGTCTTCAGCCGCGGGTTCGAGTTCCGCCGCTGCTTAAATTCTGATTAATAATCAACATTGGCGGCCAAAGACTTCCGGCATACGGAACAGTTCCCACATATTCTTCTGTCTGAGTTCAATATATGGGTGACAGCTGACGCAGCCAGACACGTTTGCGCCCTGTAAGGGGGTAGCGTCTTTTGATTCATAATCAAAACGTCTTCAGCCGCGGGTTCGAGTTCCGCCGCTGCTTAAATTCTGATTAATAATCAACATTGGCGGCCGAAGATTTCCGGCATAAGAAGTCACCCTCATTCTGTCAACGGCCTTGCCAAACAGGGCAGGGGAGCGGACAGATGTTTAGGGCACTCTTTTGTCCTAGGTGTGGGAAACTGCACCTAAAGGCGGAAGAATCAGCAATGATCAACGGCATGAGGATGTGGAGGGCAATGGAAACCACTGCATTAAAGACACGTAACGTATATCCACAGGACATGTGGCATGTAATTGAAGAAACGTCAAGATAATCTCTATCAACTATTCAAAGGACATGACACATATCCATGCCCGAGGCAGGATTCGAACCTGCGACCCTGGGGGTCACGCGGTTCCAGACTGTAGCGCCAAGAACCGGGGCTTGATATGTTAGGAGGTTGGACGTGATAGGAAAACCAGAAAATTTGAAAAGGGAAATGCTAAGGCTGCTTCTAGATGTAGTAAGAGTAAGTGAAATGAACTGGAAAGAAGACAAATATTTCTGGTCAGATGGAGTAAAGGGTAATATCAACAGCACCAGTGAGCTTTAGGAAAGGTAAAGGCACGAGAGAGGCAATTCTGACGTTGCGGTTAATAATGGAAGCAAGAATAAAGAAAAATCAAGACACGTTCATAGGATTTGTCGACCTGTAAAAAGCGTTGGACAACGTAAAATGGTGCAAAATGTTCGAAATTCTGAAAAATATAGACGTAAGCTATTGGGAGAGGCGGGTCATATACAATATGTACAACAGCCAATAGGGACTAATAAGAGTAGACTTCTAAGAACGAAGTGCTCGCATTAAGAGGGTTGTAAGAGAAGGATGTATCCTTTCGCCCCTACTGTTCAACCTGTACATCGAGGAAGCAACGATGGAAATAAAAGAAAGGTTCATGAGCGTAAATAAAAATCAAGGTGAAAGGATATCAATGATACGATTCGCTGATGACATTGCTATCCTGAGTGAAAGTGAAGAATAATTACATGATATGCTGAACAGAATGAACCGTCTGGCAAAGAGAAGTCTACTAATATCAAATATCGGTCTTAATTTGAGGAAAAAATTTCTGAGAATGTATGTCTAGAGTACAGCATTGTATGGTAGTGAAACATGGACTGTGGGAAAACCGAAACAGAAGAGAATCGAAGCATTTGAGATATGGTGTTTCAGGCGAATGTCGAAAACTAGGTGGAAGGATAAGGTAAGGAACGAGGAAGTTCTGCTCAGAATTGGAGAGGAAAGGAACAAGTGGAAAACACTGATAAGGAGAAAGGACAGGATGATATGACATGAGAGAGTGACTTCCATGGTACTAGAGGGAGCTGTAGAGGGCAAAAACTGTAGAGGAAGGCAGAGATTGGAATACATCAAGCAAATAATTGAGGACGTAGGTTGTAAGTGCTACTCTGAGATGAAGAACAGCACAGGAGAGGAATCGTGGCAGGCCGCATCAAACCAGTCAGAAGACTGATTAAAAAAAAATTACGTAATACCACTGGACAATCGCGGCGAGAAAATTATTTTCTCGTTTTAATGAAGCTTTTCGGACTGATGAAAGTAGTTTAAACGCATTAATCCAGAATGATCCACGACAGAGTACACGACACTGAACTGTGATCATATCAACATGATTGTGTGATATTTGCATGCGATGGGGAAGGTTCAAAAATCGGGTGTATGTTATAAGCGAAAATCACACAAATCAGTGGGAAGCCACGTGTACCTGGCTGCTTGGTTCAAATGGCTCTGAGCACTATGGGACTCAACTGCTGAGGTCATTAGTCCCCTAGAACTTAGAACTAGTTAAACCTATCTAACCTAAGGACATCACAAACATCCATGCCCGAGGCAGGATTCGAACCTGCGACCGCAGCGGTCGTGCGGTTCCAGACTGCAGCGCCTTTAACCGCACGGCCACTTCGGCCGGCCCCTGGCTGCTTGCTCGTTATCAACTGTGATGAACACAAACCATTGCTATCCTGCATCGTCAGTGGCGATGAGAAATGGAGCGTTTAATGCTAACGTAAAAGAAAAGAAGGGAATGGCTGAACTAAAACAAAACAGCAACTCTCCGTAGAAAGACAGCGTGAATCCACAAAACATAATGTTACACATCGGATGGAACAGCAACTGTCTGGCGTACTCCGAGGTGTACCCATCATTGCTGAGATTTGCTGTCAACAACTGAGACGTCTTACAGACGCAATCCAAGAAGAACGACCACGAAGATTGCGTGAGGTGACGCTACTCCACGGAAACCCCCGCCCTCATTCTGCTAGACAGCAAAAACACTGTCCAGCAGTTTCGTTGGGAAGTCGTTCCACACTGACCTTATTCACCGGATCTTGCACCTTGAGATGTTCACTTTTTCCGCTCTCTGTCGTAAAACCTTCAAGGAACTTCCTATCCGGATTAAAATGCTCGACGAGTTCTTCGCCTCAAAACCACGCGATTTCTACAGTCGCCGAATCGAAAAGTTACCCCAGTATTGGCAGACTGTTGTAAACAATGAAGGAGTAAATACACTGAAGCGCCAAAGAAACTGGTATAGACATGTGTATTCAAATACAGAGATACGTAAACAGGCAGAACACGGCGTTGCGGTCGGGAACGCCTATATAAGACAACAAGTGTCTGGCACAGTTGTTAGATCGGTTACTGCTGCTACAATGGCAGGTTATCAAGATTTAAATGAGTTTGAACGTTGTATTACAGTCGGCGCAGGAAACATGGGACACAGAATCTCCGAGGTAGCGATGAACTGGGGATTTTTCTGTACGACCATTTCACGAGTGTACCGTGAATATGAGGGATCCGGTAAAACATCAAATCTCCGACATCGCAGCGGCCGGAAAAAGATCCTGCAAGAACGGGATCAACGACGACTGAAGAGAATCTTTCAACGTGACAGAAGCACAACCTTTCCGCAAATTGCTGCAGATTTCAATGCTGGGCCATCAACGAGTGTCAGCATGCGAACTATTCACCGAAACATCCTCGATATTGGCTTTCGGAGCGGAAGGCCCACTCATGTATCCTTGACGAACGCACGACACAAAACTTTACGCCTCGCCTTGGCCCGTCAACACCGACATTGGACTGTTGATGACTAGAAACATGTTGCCTGGCCGGACGAGCCTCGTCTCAAGTTGTATCGAATGGATAGACGTGTAAGAGTATGGAGACTACCTCATGTATCTATGGACCCCGCATGCCAGCAGGGGACGGTTGAAACGTCCCCTTAGAATAATTAATGAATTACTGTGCTGATAAACCTCTTACGTTATTTGATTTTCAAACAGCTGAGCAGAACTGAACGTACTCAGACACTTCTCTCTTTACTTATTCTGATCAACACTAAACTGACACACAATATTTTTAGCGCAACGCAATCTGACTTTCAATAGTCCCTTCAAAAGAATGGCCCTGACTGACAATACCTATACCTTTCATGAATCACTTAACTCACAAAAATCTTCGTTACTCGAACTACTGCAATACAGCGAGCGCCAATAGTGCCAGCTAAATAAAAGATTCTAACTACTGAAGGCACTAACTACTGATAGGCGTAGTTATCAAATGAAATATTTTGATAGGAACAAACAATGTAATACCTTAATAGTGTTCGAAAGTCATTATATATACTCCTGGAAATGGAAAAAAGAACACATTGACACCGGTGTGTCAGACCCACCATACTTGCTCCGGACACTGCGAGAGGGCTGTACAAGCAATGATCACACGCACGGCACAGCGGACACACCAGGAACCGCGGTGTTGGCCGTCGAATGGCGCTAGCTGCGCAGCGTTTGTGCACCGCCGCCGTCAGTGTCAGCCAGTTTGCCGTGGCATACGGAGCTCCATCGCAGTCTTTAACACTGGTAGCATGCCGCGACAGCGTGGACGTGAACCGTATGTGCAGTTGACGGACTTTGAGCGAGGGCGTATAGTGGGCATGCGGGAGGCCGGGTGGACGTACCGCCGAATTGCTCAGCACGTGGGGCGTGAGGTCTCCACAGTACATCGATGTTGTCGCCAGTGGTCGGCGGAAGGTGCACGTGCCCGTCGACCTGGGACCGGACCGCAGCGACGCACGGATGCACGCCAAGACCGTAGGATCCTACGCAGTGCCGTAGGGGACCGCACCGCCACTTCCCAGCAAATTAGGGACACTGTTGCTCCTGGGGTATCGGCGAGGACCATTCGCAACCGTCTCCATGAAGCTGGGCTACGGTCCCGCACACCGTTAGGCCGTCTTCCGCTCACGCCCCAATATCGTGCAGCCCGCCTCCAGTGGTGTCGCGACAGGCGTGAATGGAGGGACGAATGGAGACGTGTCGTCTTCAGCGATGAGAGTCGCTTCTGCCTTGGTGCCAATGATGGTCGTATGCGTGTTTGGCGCCGTGGAGGTGAGCGCCACAATCAGGACTGCATACGACCGAGGCACACAGGGCCAACACCCGGCATCATGGTGTGGGGAGCGATCTCCTACACTGGCCGTACACCACTGGTGATCGTCGAGGGGACACTGAATAGTGCACGGTACATCCAAACCGTCATCGAACCCATCGTTCTACCATTCCTAGACCGGAAAGGGAACTTGCTGTTCCAACAGGACAATGCACGTCCGCATGTATCCCGTGCCACCCAACGTGCTCTAGAAGGTGTAAGTCAACTACCCTGGCCAGCAAGATCTCCGGATCTGTCCCCCATTGAGCATGTTTGGGACTGGATGAAGCGTCGTCTCACGCGGTCTGCACGTCCAGCACGAACGCTGGTCCAACTGAGGCGCCAGGTGGAAATGGCATGGCAAGCCGTTCCACAGGACTACATCCAGCATCTCTACGATCGTCTCCATGGGAGAATAGCAGCCTGCATTGCTGCGAAAGGTGGATATACACTGTACTAGTGCCGACATTGTGCATGCTCTGTTGCCTGTGTCTATGTGCCTGTGGTTCTGTCAGTGTGATCATGTGATGTATCTGACCCCAGGAATGTGTCAATAAAGTTTCCCCTTCCTGGGACAATGAATTCACGGTGTTCTTATTTCAATTTCCAGGAGTATATATATATATATATATATATATATATATATATATATATATATATATATATATCAGTTCATGACATCCAGTCTTAGAAATTTACTCTCTCTCTTATATATATATATATATATATATATATATATATATATATATATATATATATATATATATATATATCAGTTCATGACATCCAGTCTTAGAAATTTACTCTCTCTGATGGACACACGTCCAGATCATCCGCTCTCAAAACTCCGCCATCTCACTCCCAACATCCACCACTGCGCAACGCTACGCGCTGTTCACATCCAGCTGCCCAACACTACAATAGCGTCTATTCCAGCAATGCCAACCAGCCACAGACTTCACACAGCACAGTCAGTGATTTTCGCATTGAGTGCTACGTGGCGTTACAAAAATAAAAACCTAAACAGCCTACTTACATAGCAGCCATGGTCCCCACAAAAAAATTTTACAAATTTTTTTGGGTAGTGGCCAATAATGATTTCATAAAATTTTTCGTAATTACAATAACAAAGATATCAAACGCACACACTTATTGATACACTGTTGGTCAAAAGCAAAAATTGCTCTCATAAAGACAGACCTGATCATTTATCACAATAGTGATTTTATTGCACAAAGTCTGATCAGAAAAAGAAAATGCACACACAAGTAGTGGATTTCCATGCAGTCTTGAAGAAGTAGTGTTGTCCTTCTAACGGAAAGACAGTGCTGACTCTTGACATGCAGGCAGGTAATGGGCCACAACAGAGCAAACCCACAGCAGAGTCAGTCGAAGTTTTGAAGAATATTGGTAGGTAGGTCATCACAGAGCAGACCCACTGTAGTCCTGGTAGAGAGTATGGTATTGGTGGGCCATCAAAGGTACAGACCCACTGCAGTCCTTGTAGAGACGGCCAGCAGCCATCTGTTGCGACTGTGCAGGTGCACAATCATCATAGAAGAGTCTTGCGGACAATATAGCAAGTCCATAAACCACCACTTGTGCACTCACAAAGTTTTTGGAATTGTCCTTACAACCAGCAATGCTGTTAACCAGTCCCTTGCTGATTTATTAACACACGTGCAAACACTAATAGTCCAAACTTCTCACATATTGTGCATATACTATGACCAACAGAAATGTGTGCACTGAAATGAATGCTTACAAGTTACTTAATTTTATGAACTGGTGTCAATTACAATTATATAACATGAGAATATAATTACAAAGGTACAGGAAACAGAATTAAAAACATAATAATATGTATAACATTTGTAGTTATATAGGCTTTACAAAATAATAGAAATAAACATGTACATCAGTGTTACAGGAATTATGACATAAGTAAATACATAAAAGATTAGAATACCTTTTGATAATAATGTCTAAACATCTTTACAAAGTAAATAACATATTATTAATGCAAATTATATTTGAGGATAATAGTATTCCTCATCATAGTGACTGTAGCTTAGTATTAGAAAAATTCTACAACACAAATCTTATTAGCTGAACACATAAAGGCAGGAAAAACACAACACAAGGGTACACAAACACATAGCGGAATTACACAAAAGGAAAGGACAGGGTTCGTTTTCAGTGTAACATTTGGTACTGCAGTCCGACCCAAAACTTCATTCCATAGATATTTCCTGCAAAAAAAAAAAAAAAAAAATCCTATCTATTGCTGTTGTCCCTAGACCCTACTGTTTTGTTCGTATCCTCTTTCAAAATAAATATTTCTCATTGTACAATACTCGTTTTTGCCCAAATCTTTGGCATATAACTTCCCAATGCATTCTTTCCCTATTCCTCATGGTTAGTTTCTTATATAGGCTACCCCCTCTTAAGCTAACTTAAATCTACTGAGCTCAGATATATATACCAAGGGACGAGGCAATGCAGCAGCACATAACAAATTAACACAAACAGCAATGACAAAAAAAATGCATATTGGCAAAGCAAGCAGCAGTATATCTAAATTAGTAAAGCAATTGCAATATTACAGCTAATATAAGGCACTGTGCAGCAAACAAGAAAAATAAATCAGTAGTAAAACTGGCTTAACACAGTACTACAAAGTTAAATTCAGTAGCACTATGCCTGGCAAACAGCAGCAGCAAATGCAATAACTTATATCTAAACATGACAAACCCACAAGCAGAAAAATAGTACACTAAAGACAACAATACAGATAAGGGAAATGTCTATTCACATCTTAATGTCTATGTCATTAAAGTGGTGCACCACAACAACGTATTCCACAAAAAAAATTACCAAGTACTTGAAAAGAAAATTATGTTTGCAGTTACTGTTATTAGTCCCTTCTTATTGATCTTTCCTTTCCAAGTGCTCCTTTTTTGAAGAATGTGGATCATAAAATTATTATTTAACAGATCTGTTGACAGAAAGTGTTCACATTAGCAAATGCATTTAATTTTATTTTATAAAACCAATTCTGAAACACAGCTGGAAACCAGATATCAAATAAAATAAGCATCTATGTAAAGCAAAGCATAAAAACATCATTCAATGGCCATGTGGCATTTCATAAGTCAGTAGAAATTCTCTCAACTCTCGTAGAAAGACACTTGTCATAATCAGGTGTGCAGATGAAAGAATATTTCCCATCAATTCATACGCATTTCAGTAAGTAGCACAAAGTACGTGCTCCACAGTACAATCATATGTTTCCAAGTAATAGCATGTCATATTTGCGATGCTTTCTACAAAGGAATGTCAATAGCGAGGTTAATGACCTCTTTTTTCTCCACCTAATGGTTTTTTCTCCAGGCTTCTGGCACAGCTGGGAGCCCACAACGCATTACGTCAAGGTCACTTAGCTTTCTTACTGAAATATTTACGACAGCAGTTTGCACTACAGTGACTATCATATAAAAAAATTTCACAGATCGAAAAATTACAGTAGAAATGCATAGAAACGAAATCTCATGAATAGCAGTATTGTGATACATTCACACATGGACACACAAGTCATAACTCTTAAAGTACTATTCTTGGTTTCCAATATCATTTTTCACAAACCAGAGTCCCTAACTTCTTTTCATTATTCATATACATATAAACATGTAATCACATTCCTCATATACGGTAGCATCATCTTATTGATGACCTCAACAGCATAATACACATCGTAATAATCACATCATAAAAACTCAGCCAAATCTCAAAAACATCGTAGCTTTCTGCAATAATTTCAAAACCTAAAAAAAATTCTCTGCTCATTTCAGTAGTGTCATCTACCTCAAATACATCATTCAAAGCTCTCATAGTGTCACAATGGTTCCGAAAAAATATGAACAGTTCACAAAGTACAGACAAAATACAATTTCATAAGTGTGAAGTTATCCAACTGTGTACTTGGGTAAGCATGTGTCACTGATGTAGTAAAAAAATGTTTGTCTCTCTCAGTTAAATGATCAGATAGCTTTGTAATTCTGTGTTAGAGAAATATGGTACCGATGTGTAAAGTTGTATAAGCAATACCATATTAGCTAGGGCTCCTAGCGCTCACTACACGCTTAGCACACAAAGTAGGCGTGTACCCCCTGAGGATTAATGTAATTATACCCTCAGGTGTTACCGATTACATCAATGGAATGAAATGTATCACGGAAAACCTTTGTATCCCTGTAATTCAAAAATCTTTAAAAGTAATTGTTTCAAGTACAAAATTAATCACTAAAATACGTGTACTGTAGCGCTAAACTGTGCGTCTTGTTGTAAGATAATCTCTGTCATTACTTAAGGGTAAAAAATGTGCCAAGTGTCGTAATTATCGTCGTCCATAAGTAAAGTTCTGTAGAAGTCAATGTACTTACTTCGTAATAAACAAAGTGAAATGCTATGCGTATAGATATCGTAGTTATTATGCTTATTGCCGTGATGAAGTAAGTACTGTACTGTAACGTATTGTTGCACTACGGAAAAGGCTGTCTCATTGTAGCTATACCACAAAAGTTACTACTAAAACATGTTTTACTTTCCAGAAGAATTCAGAAAAACTGTGCAGATATAAAACAGATACAGCGCAAAAGCAATGTGTCACTCATTAGTAGCGTCGTGATATAATCGTGTAGCTGTCAGAGAAACCAAATGCTAAGTCATCTTTAATCTCACAGAATGTACTTCAAATAAAAAATGTCTGTTCAAGTAAACCAAAATGTTGCATTAAATTCTCATTAGCAGTATGTGTTCTAAGTATATGAGTCTTATAGTCGTTACGTAATCGTGCAACTAACAAGCAAGAATGTACACACACAATAACACTGTGTCGTCTGTTCACTATAACAATGCATTCGTAATTACTGTCTAAATATGTTCCCTAGGTTCTAGACTGGATAGTTAACGTCAAAACATTGTAGCATGTTAACAGTTTTCTAAGTGTGACAAAGCGTACTAGTAACATGAAGTGAAAAATTTTATGGCAGAGACTAAGTTAAAAAGCAGATTATCTCTCAATAAACGGTTTTACATCTGAAATGTTGTGCAATCTTTTACCCTTTCTAGTGCGCAGAGTTTCAACTTCAAAGCAATTATCAAGTTGTATACTTCGGTAAGGAATGCTAAAATTTTTCTCAAGGTTAGTGTCTATGTTATTTCTCTCTGAGCCAGCCGGCGCACGTGGCTGCCTGCGGTGCGAGTCATTGTCTGTCTCTTTGTTGGCGCGCGTCGTTATTGGGATTAGGAGACCTAACTTCTACAAATTCACCTTGCCGAGAGGGTCCTGCTCTGTTTGAATCTCGCCAGTTCTGACGAAATTCAGGTCTATCGTTACGATTATATCGTCTGTCGTCATGTCGTTAGATTCCATAGTTTCTTTCTTGTCCGTCATGTGGTGGAGAATTTCTCCCTGAATCGTAACTGCGCGCTAACTGTTGCGTCTGAAGTTCTTGTGTCTCACTTGATAATAATTGTTTTGGTTCCCATATTGTCTGTTTCTATGGTTATCTCTGTCATATTCTTTATTACGGAAATGCGATCTTTCTCTCTAACTATTGTTTTGCCTACGGTAGTCATATGGGTGGTGTCTGTTTTGGTCACGATTTGCGTTTTAAGAATAGCCTTGTCGTGTGCAGTTATTATTTCTGTCATCGCGAAATTGTGACGGATGTGACCTGTAATTGTTGTGTTCCTGTTTTCGTGTCCCGCGATTGTCAGTGTCAATTTCTAATTCTTACAACAGTCTCTGAAAAGCTTCAATGTCGTCTTTGCAAAGTCCTGCCAAAATAATATGTCGTAAATGTTCAGGCAATTTGATTAAGCAAATGCGAATGAGTTCTAAGGGGCTGTGTGGGTTTGACAGGTACTGGTTCTTGTGCAACATGTCTTCAAAATATTTCACAAGACTGGAAAATTCAGATTGTTCGAAATGTTTCATCATTATGATGCTATGTTTTACTCGGTCTTGTGTAGCTTGAGACCAATATACTGAGAGGAAGGCATGATAAAATTGTCCTTCACTGAGACAAACGTGAATGACCGATCGCATTCTTACAGCTGGTTCATTCTCTAAGTAGCCACACATAAATTCTAATCTTTGCTCTAATGACCAGTTGGGAGGAAAACAATGAGAGAACTGATGAAGCCATGCTTGTGGATGAATGTCGTTGCCAGAATTCTTAAATGTTTTGTATTTACGTGTAATAATGAACAGCTTAGAGTCAAAATCACCATGTCGGCGAGTCGCATATCGGTCATTGTTACTTCGTTCCGGCGGTTCCATCTCAAAATTTGGTGTACCTTGCCAATTTCTTTCATAATTTCCGAAGGGCCCTGTGTTATTATTTTGTGGCTGTTCCGTATTTCTATGTCCCTCTTCCCGTAATGGAGCGCGAGTGTCCTCTGAAATATGTAATTCTTGTTTTACCTGATCTTGTACTTCACAGATTTCTCTTTTGTACTGTGTATTGATTTGATTTTGATTTTGTTTCCATTTTCTAATTTGTTCATACTCTTCTGTGTCAGTGAAGGCTACGGGTCTTGTGTCATTCAGATCATCATCTACATTTGTAGATAAGTTAGTGAACTGATCCGAAAGTTCGGCTACTTTCTCCGATAGTGAACCGATTTCCTCGGAGTGTTTTTGGTTCAAATGGCTCTGAGCACTATGGGACTCAACTGCTGAGGTCATTAGTCCCCTAGAACTTAGAACTAGTTAAACCTAACTAACCTAAAGACATCACAAACATCCATGCCCGAGGCAGGATTCGAACCTGCGACCGTAGCGGGGAGTGTTTTTCTGAACCAGGTTTCAGAGTGTCTTTTTGTAGTGAAATCGTATCTACTGTGTCCTTTAAGTTTTCCTGAGTTTTTGCAAGTTGCGTAACTGAATCGGTAGATGCAACTGAGTCAGTTTTAGCTTGCAAGGTGTCGTGATTTTATGAACAGTAGTTTGCAGTTCTTTTATGGCTGCTTCGTGATTCTGTAATGCATTTTCATGACGCGAAAAAGGAGGTTGAAAATGCTCACAAATTTGTGTTTTTAAGTCATTACAGACTTTTTGACATTTCGATTCGATTTTAAGTAACTCAGCAGTCAAACCTTCACGTGTTTGTTCAAGCGTTTGTTCCATTGAGTCTAAGTTTTGAAGCTGTTGCTGTGTTTGTCTCTGATTTTGTTCCATCGTATATAACTGTTGCTGTGTTTGTCTCTGATTTTGTTCCATTGTGTCTAGCTGTTGCTATGCTTGTCTCTGATTTTGTTGCATTTGTTGTATTAATTGCAATAATAATGTATTAGTGTCTGGAATCTGTTCCTCTATGCTTTTCGGCAGTGCATTTGCACCGGCAAAATTCACATTTTGACAAGCAGAAAATGTGTCTTGACTTATTTGAGAAAATGGTGAGGACCAACAACCGAATCTACAGTATTTGCAAGATTGTGTCCTGTCATTTCGGATTCCTGAGGCGAGCTGTTGCCGACCGATCGATTGATAATGCTTCTCTGTTCACTAATTGTTTCACTGTCTACACCATTATTTATTGCCTGGTCCCTTTCATTATGCACAGTTACCAAATAACTATTCTGAATATTTGTTAATTCATTACACGGTGGCGCTAACACACTACTCTCGTCTTCACTGTAATTTCTCAACTTACTTTGCAGCCTAGTGCTACGTTTTTCACACACCATAACTGCACAATATTTCACACGATAACACAGAAAAGCACAATTTGAAGAGCAAAAAGAGAAAACACATTAAAATAGCACTGAAAATAATATCCAATTAATTGGAAGCGCGGCTGCGAAATACTTGGTGCAAATCTACATGCATGCAACAACTGTTTTACACTACAACAATGAACAACTACAACTACAAAGAAAATTCTCTCTACAATTACGCGCTAGCAACAAACAATAACTACACTAATTACTCAAACTACAAGAACAAAATCAGAAGATTCCAGTGCGGTATCCTCGGATAAGGGTCGACATATGAAACGTCCCCTTAGAAAAAAAAATGGTTCAAATGGCTCTGAGCACTATGGGACTTAACATCTATGGTCATCAGTCCCCTAGAACTTAGAACTACTTAAACCTAACTAACCTATGGACATCACACAACACCCAGCCATCACGAGGCAGAGAAAATCCCTGACCCCGCCGGGAAACGAACCGGAGAACCCGGGCGTGGGAAGCGAGAACGCTACCGCACGACCACGAGATGCGGGCGTCCGTCCCCTTAGAAAAATTAATGAATTACTGTGCTGATAAACCTCTTACGTTATTTGATTTTCAAACAGCTGAGCAGAACTGAACGTACTCAGACATTTCTCTCTTTACTTATTCTGATCAACACTAAACTGACACACAATATTTTTAGCGCAAAGCAATCTGAATTTCAATAATCTCTACAAAAGAATGGCCCTGACTGACAATACCTATACCTTTCATGAATCTCTTACCTCACAAAGATTTTCTTTACGCAAACTACTGCAATATAGCGAGCGCCAATACTGCCAGCTAAATAAAAGATTCTAACTTCTGAAGACACTAACTACTGATAGGCATAGTTAGCAAATGATAGATTTTGATAGAGAACAAACAATGTATTTACCTTAATAGCGTTCAAAAGTCATTATATATCCAGTCTTAGAAATCTACTCTCTCTGATGGATACACGTCCAGATCATCCGCTCTCAAAACTCCGCCATCTCACTCCCCACATCCACCACTACTGGCGGGTCACCTCCAACTCCGCAACGCTACGCGCTGTTCACATCCAACTGCCCAACACTACAATAGCGACTATTCCAACAATGCCAACTAGCCACAGACTTCACAGAGCACAGTCAGTGATTTTTTATAGAGCGCTACGTGGCGTTACCAAGATAAAAACCTAAACAGCCTACTTACACGGTTGAAGCTAGTAGAAGTTGTGTAACGATATGGAGTGTGTGCAGTTAGAGTGATATGGGATCCCTGATACGTTTAAACACGACTCTGACAGGTGACACGTACGTAGGCATCCTATCTGGTCACCTGCATTCATACATGTCCATTGCGCATTCCGACGGAAATTCGAGCAGGTATATGCGACACCTCACAGATCCAGAATTACTACAGAGTGACTCCAGGAACACTCCTCAGCAATTCTGGGATGCCTTGCAACGTGATTTTCAGAAGAGATCGCCACCCCCTCGTACTCTTACAGATTTATGGACAGCTTCGTGGTGCCAGTTCCCTCCAGCACTACTTCAGACATTAGTAGAGTATATGCAACGTCCCGTTGCAGCACTTTTGCTTGCTAGCGGGGGCCCTACACGATATTAGACTGGTGTACCAGTTTCTTCGACTCTTCATTGTATCACTGATGACTAAAGCCTCTGTTATGTGTGTCTACGAACTTATGCATCAAGTCCATATTTTCTCATGCACCTGTTTAGTATCAGACTCTAACGTAACAGACGTTCCCTCGTTATGAACTAATTTCGAAAGCATAGCAAAATAATTGTTCGATTGCCGTTCTATCTGTAATCGTTTCCACGTCAGCTGCAACGGTTGGTTGATAAAGGGGGAAACGAGGTAGGCGGGAGGGATGGTACAACAAAGAGCGCTTGGGAAACGAGACTCGCGTCAGTGGCGCGCCCTGACAACAAAAGAACGGCCCGGAACGCATCGGCGGCGCGTTTGAGGCCGGCTCCCAAATGTGGCAGTGACGGGAGTTACGTGTGTGCACCAGTGCGCGCTACGTACAGGGGTGACTGCGGCCGCTCCATGCCGCCGTTCGCCATCGGCCCGGACTTTTATGTGACAGCCGCAATTCAGTCCGTCCACCTGCCGCGAGAGGCGCTTCCCCGGCTTCTCCATTAGCTCTGACACGCCACGGTCCGCGTCACATCCCATCAGATTGCTGCCTGCCTCGCAAAAAAGGTAACGCACGGAAAGCACGCTTTCTGTCCCTTTTTTCCTCTGTAATGATGATATCTTCATTCGAAGTTCTGAATCACGAGGGATCTCTGCGGAGCTCAGATTCACACAGGCGCAATTGTGGCTCAAGCGTACGGCACGTAGGGTGCAGCTGTCGCTTTAATGGAACTCGTTCGCATTATTCTGTCTACCCAATGGAAGCCAATAAAGCGTCAGTTTCAACGATATTCGGTGACAATATTTGTGGAAAATTCCAGGGGCATGGTGATGAATTTAAACATAATTTGTTGAGTGCCGAAAAATTTCTTTTATCCCTAGTAGCTGCTTTAAAATACAGGTTGTTTCAAAGACATTTCTCCGATTTCACACTACTAAATCTGCATGAATGGAAGTAGAATCTTCGTTTTTTTTTTACTCCCGCATGGGGCTACAAACTTTTTATTTTCTAATAATCATATGATTTTCAAAGCTTATACCTTTCACATGCCAGCATATGCAACCTTGAGGTGACTTTTACAATAACCTATTGGAAAAATTTCGCATTCACTTTTCACAAAGTTTCGAAGTGCCACTACTGCCAATTTCCTTTTTCGAAGCGCTGCTTGTAGTGCTCGGGCAACCATTGCTGATTACTGGAACTGAACCTTCCAAAGTAGTTTACAACTTTAGAAACTCGATGATAACTGTATGATAATTGTGGTATTGGCTCTGAGGACTATGGGACTTAACTTCTGAGGTCATCAGTCCCCTAGAACTTAGAACTACTTAAACCTAACTAACCTAAGGACATCACACACATACATGCCCGAGACAGGATTCGAACCTGCGACCGTAGCGGTCGCGCGGTTCCAGACTGTAGCGCCTAGAACCGCTCGGCCACTCCGGCCGGCTAATTGTGGTATACCTTCATAATTATTCACTTATCAAATGACAGCTTCAGTATTTTTCCTGGATGCCTACTCTTTTACTGTGAGAAGACTACGAAATATAAACAATTATTAAAAAGTGTTTAATGATGTGCGCTGGTGCAAATATTTAACATATGTTGAATAAATGACAATAGCTTTTTATAATTTTATTGGACACTGTCTTATCGAATGTTATCTTTCACTAGAAACATAATAGCATCGTACATGTGTATAAGGCCCTATTAAATGGCAAGCAGTATATCATATGATTGCTGACCAGAAAATACGGTTATTCTTATTGTATGTGTTTAATTAATATTCACATACAAAGTTCTTAAGAGGTTCTAACATGAAATAATTTCCTTTTACAAAGTGGGTCGACCCTCGGAGTAAGTAGAAATTATTCGGTGACTATAATAACCACGCGAGTTAAAACTAAACTCTTGTGTTGCAAGATACTCTCATAATTACAATCTGCCGAACATTCTGAAGGAAATAATATTTTACTTTTGAATGCATTGTGGGAACAGCAGTGCTAAATGTCTTATAAATAATTACTATTAAAAACAGTCTTGATCACGATTTATTTAATAAGGTGACCGGTTTCGACCACTACTGTGGTCATCTTCAGACCATTGAGTAGGAACCTCTTTCTGTTGGAGAATCACTACTACTGATTTTACAACAGAAAGAGGTTCCTACTCAATGGTCTGAAGATGACCACAGTAGTGGTCGAAACCGGTCACCTTGTTAAATAAATCGTGATCAAGACTGTTTTTAATAGTAATTATTTGAAAGAATATTTTCTGTCATACTAGATGATCAAGTGTCTAGCAAATGATTACACAAAAATACCGTTTGGTTATCTTGTAAAAAAATGGAGATGCACTATATTCAAAACTGTTGACGTAATGACGTAGATGTTTTAAAAAAGTACCACGAAAAATTTAAACTGACATCTGAAATGATCCTTTATTTCTGTAACGACTTCAACAGTCAACTGTGATTATTATTGCTAATTGCACAGAGTCCATGGAATTGCAGCGAATAACGCCGGATGTACACTATCTGATCAAAAGTATGGAGACACCTGGCTGAAAATGACATAGAGGTTCGTGGCGCCCTCGATCGGAAATGCTGGAATTCAATATGGTGTTTGCCCAACCTTAGCCTTGACGACAGCTTCCACTCACGCAGGCATACGTTCAATCCGGTGCTGGAAGGTTTCTTGGGGAATGGCAGCCCATTCTTCATGGAGTGCAGCGCTGAGGAGAGATACCGATGTCGGCCGGTGAGGCCTGGCACGAAGTCGGCGTCCCAAAACATCCCAAAGGCGTTCTATAGGATTCAGGTCAGGACTCTGTGGAGGACAGTCCATTACAGGGATGTTATTGTCGTGTAACCACTCCGCCACAGGCCGTGCATTATGAACAGGTGTTCGCTCGTGTTGAAAGACGCAATCGCCATCCCCGAATTGCTCTTTAACAGTGGGAAGCAAGAAGGTGCTTAAAACATCAATGTAGCCCTGCGCTGTGATAGTGCCACGCAAAACAACAAGGGGTGTAATCCCCCTCCATGAAAAACACGACCACACCATAACACCACCGCCTCTGAATTTTACTGTTGGCTCTACACACGCCGGCAGATGACGTTCACCGGGCATTTGCCACACCCACACCCACACCCTACCACCGAATCGCCACATTGTGTACCGTGAATCGTCACTCCACACAACGTGTTTCCACTGTTCAATCATCCAATGTTCACACTCCTTACACCAAGCGAGGCGTCGTTTGGCAATTACCGGCGTGATGTGTGGCTTATGAGCAGCTGCTCGACCGTGAAATCCAAGTTTTTTCACCTCCCACCTAATTATCATAGTACTTGCAGTGGATCCAGATGCAGTTTAGAATTTCTGTAGCATGGTCTGGATAGATCTCTGCCAGTGTGGAAATCTCGCATAAAGCCGTGTGACACAAGTGACGCCCAATCACCTGACCACGTTCGAAGTCCGTGAGTTCCGCGGAACGCCCCATTCTGCTCTCTCTCTCGATTTCTGATGACTTCTGAGGTCGCTGATATGGAGTACCTGGCATTAGGTGGCAGCACAATGCATCTAATACGAAAAACGTGTGTTTTTGGGGTATCCAGATACTTTTGATCACATAGTGTACCAGTATATTACTGAGAGGCACATTACAGAGCACCCTGACCATTAAATTGCTCAACATAAACATTAAAAAAGAAACAGCCAGAGTATACATTGACGAGAAACGCATCTGCACCCAGCACTTACATATAACTATCAGTAAAACAGAGAAAATAGTATACAAACTTTCACTCGTAACACTACACAGTACAGAATGCCAACCTCACACAGTGGGCAGCTCTGCAGCAAGATGGGGGACACATAGACTTACTCTAGTGACCAACAGGACAATGTGGACAAAGGAGTTTACTCCATGGCTATTGGGACATTCCACACTACCTCCATTGAGACGCTATGTGTGGTGTTGTCTTCTTGATCGACATAACGACCAGATGTCGCGCAGCACGCTACTGGCTTAAGATGGAAAGACACTATAAGATCAGGGGCATAAGAGGGTAAGACATTTAACACAAACGTCAACTAAACACTGGCGGTTGGATGTCTGGCAACAGGAGTGGGACCAAAGTGATAAAGGCCAAAGGGTTTACACATTTTCCCCTGAATATCAGGGAATAGTTATGGATGAATCACGCCAACCCTAACCTTGGCATGGTTTATATCCTGACTGGTCATGATCCATGTCCAGCTCACCTACAGTACGTTTCATTTTCTGTGGTCGACAACTGCCAATACGACGAACATAGATCTCCTAAACACATCAAGCTATACCGTTAGCAGAACTCGCACCCACAGCGAAACATAATAGGAATCACAAAAGGAACACTGCAGCACATACTCAGGGACTCACACAAATGGGAATAACTAAATGAACTACAGACCACACCTCCAATACAGATCACATCTATAAACAAATGAGACCATACAAGAACCATATCAGACGTCAAAGAGACGAGTATATTAGTTCAGATGAGGACTTCACTACAATGGACTCCTTCAGTGCTGATGCGGGGGATGTAACGTATGGAGAAGAACATGTAGACACCCTATCACAGAACAGTTAAACATATATCATACCATGGTGAAATATTTGAGGATATATTTGTGGCCTGTTACTGTACCTAGCTTCACATCAAACTGGTTATTATAATGATATAGATTTTTATTGCACGACATAAGTTTAATAATAGTACACACAACATACACAATACACATCAATATCAATCCTTTATCACACAGTATACAAAAACCACACACTTAAGTAGACTATCATATCAACTTACATTAGTAGATAACCTTGGGAGGCACTGTACAGGGATACCAAGCACGACGTCACATTCCATAATCTCCTTTCTGGGCGGTGCAGTTTATCCTATTTTCGTAAATAATTTTTTCTTTTATCTTTTCCTATCTCAAATATAAAAGAAATGATTCAGGTAGTGAAGGGAGACGAAAATTTAATAGTCATGGGTGACTGGAATTCCAGAGTAGGAAAAGGGAGAGAAGGAAACATTGTAGGTGAGTATGGATTGGGGAAAAGAAATGAAAGAGGAAGCCGTCTGGTAGAATTTTGCACAGAGCATAACTTAATCATAGCTAACACTTGGTTCAAGAATCATAAAAGAAGGTTGTACACATGGAAGAATCCTGGAAATACTAGAAGGTATCAGATAGATTACATAATGGTAAGACAGAGATTTAGGAACCAGGTATTAAATTGTAAGACATTTCCAGGGGCAGATGTGGACTCTGACCACAATCTATTGGTTATGAGCTATAGATTAAAACTGAAGAAACTGCAAAAAGGTGGGAATTTAAGGAGATGGGATCTGGACAAACAGATTAAACCAGAGGTTGTACAGAGTTTCAGGGAGAGCATAAGGGAACAATTGTCACAAATGGGGGAAAGAAATACAGTAGAAGAAGAATGGGTAGCTCTGAGGGATGAAGTAGTGAAGGCAGCAGAGGATCAAGTAGGTAAAAAGACGAGGGTTAGTAGAAATCCTTGGGTAACAGAAGAAATATTGAATTTAATTGATGAAAGAAGAAAATATAAAAATGCAATAAATGAAGCAGGCAAAAAGGAATACAGACGTCTCAAAAATGAGATCGATAGGAAGTGCAAAATGGCTAAGCAGGGATGGCTAGAGGATAAATGTAAGGATGTAGAGGCTTATCTCACTACGGGTAAGATAGATAGATAAGATAGATACTGCCTAAAGGAAAATTAAAGAGACCTTTGGAGAGAAGAGAACCACTTGTATGAATATCAAGAGCTCAGTTGGAAACCCAGTTCTAAGCAAAGAAGGGAAAGCAGAAAGGTGGAAGGAGTATATAGAGGGTCTATACAAGGGCGACGTACTTGAGGACAATATTCTGGAAATGGAAGAGAATGTAGATGAAGACGAAATGGGAGATACGATACTGCGTGAAGAGTTTGACAGAGCACTGAAAGACCTGAGTCGAAACAAGGCCCCGGGAGTAGACAACATTCCATTAGAACTACTGACGGCCTAGGGAGAGCTAGTACTGACAAAACTCTAGCATCTGGTGAGCAAGATGTATGAGACAGGCGAAATACCGTCAGACTTCATGAAGAATATAATAATTCCAATCCCAAAGAAAGCAGGTGTTGAAAGATGTGAAAATTACCGGACTATCAGTTTAATAAGCCACAGCTGCAAAATACTAACGCGAATTCTTTACAGACGAATGGAAAAACTAGTAGAAGCCAACCTTGGGGAAGATCAGTTTGGATTCCGTAGAAATATTGGAACACGTGAGGCAATACTGACCTTACGACTTATCTTAGAAGAAAGATTAAGGAAAGCCTAACCTACGTTTCTAGCATTTGTAGACTTAGAGAAAGCTTTTGACAATGTAGACTGGAATACTCTCTTTCAAATTCTAAAGGTGGCAGGAATAAAATACAGGGAGCGAAAGGCTATTTACAATTTGTACAGAAACCAGATGGCAGTTATAAGAGTCGAGGGACATGAAAGGGAAGCAGCCGTTGGGAAGGGAGTGAGACAGGGTTGTAACCTCTCCCCGATGTTATTCAATCTGTATATTGAGCAAGCAGTAAAGGAAACAAAAGAAAAATTCGGAGTAGGTATTAAAATCCATGGAGAAGAAATAAAATCTTTGAGGTTCGCCTATGACATTGTAATTCTGTCAGAGACAGCAAAGGGCTTGGAAAAGCAGTTGAATGGAATGGGCAGTGTTTTGAAAGAAGGATACAAGCTTAACATCAACAAAAGCAAAACGAGGATAATGTATTGTGGTCGAATTAAGTCTGATGATGCTGAGGGAATTAGATTAGGAAATGAGACACTTAAAGTAGTAAAGTAGTTTTGCTATTTGGGGAGCAAAATAACTGATGATGGTCGAAGTAGAGAGGATATAAAATGTAGACTGGCAATGGCAATAAAAGCGTTTCTGAAGAAGAGAAATTTGTTAACATCTAGTATAGATTTAAGTGTCAGGAAGTCGTTTCTGAAAGTATTTGTATGGAGTGTAGCCACGTATGGAAGTGAAACATGGACGATAATCAGTTTGGACAAGAAGAGAATAGAAGCATTCAAAATGTGGTGCTACAGAAGAATGCTGGAGATTAGATGGGTAGATCACATAATTAATGAGGAGGTATTGAATAGAACTGGGGAGAAGAGGAGTTTGTGGCACAACTTGACAAGAAGAAGGGACCGGTTCAAAAATGGTTCAAATGGCTCTGAGCACTATGGGACTCAACTGCTGAGGTCATTAGTCCCCTAGAACTTAGAACTAGTTAAACCTAACTAACCTAAGGGCATCACAAACATCCATGCCCGAGGCAGGATTCGAACCTGCGACCGTAGCGGTCTTGCGGTTCCAGACTGCAGCGCCTTTAACCGCACGGCCACTTCGGCCGGCGAAGGGACCGGTTGGTAGGACATGTTCTGAGGCATCAAGTGATCACAAATTTAGCATTGGAGGGCAGTGTAGAGGGTAAAAATCATAGAGGGAGACCAAGAGATGAATACACTAAGCAGATTCAGAAGGACGTAGGTTGCAGTAATTACTGGGAGATGAAGGAGCTTGCACAAGATAGAGTAGCAGGGGGAGAGCTGCATCAAACCAGTCTCAGGACTGAAGACCACAACAACAACATATCTCAAATATGATTTCTTATAGTTTTATAAGTATAATGCAGCTGCCATTTACGCGAGGAAAGAGGGCAAATGATCTCCATGAGGCCCCCACTCCAAGTGGTGATGCAAGACAACGAAGTTTGTGGCCTCAGTTGCATAGCGTGAAAGGTACATGATGGATGTCGTTGGTTCTGGCTAAGTGGACTGAGTGGAGCACTGCAGCCCACACAAAACGTATCAGATGAAGGGCTCTAGTAGTCTAAATCCAACTTACAGAAAAGGTCCTTTGCTTGGTTGGCTTGGTTGGCGAAACGCTGATATGAAGTGGTTACGATGTGAGTGGTGGCACAGTTCGGCGATTCTACCTTGTAGTGGCCAGGCTAGGTCGACTGGATCCTTGATAACAAGTATGCCTCCTCTCCCGTTCCCATGCAGTCCCACTTTAAGTCATTGTCAGATCTGAATACTGCACAAATTTGCATATTGCGTGATTCGACCAGCCGCAGAAATGGAGCAAATGGAGCCTCCTTCAAACTCTACCAGACGCTGATAACACCGTGTCACACGAGTAGGCGGCATCTCTGTGTCGTTCACAGTTATCACTCATTAATCTGTCACTGTTCACGTACCTAGTATATCCTATCAGGCCCGCTAACTACACTATACACTAACAACACTAATGCACTCCGGTAGCCGTTCAACCTGTAACAGTGATTGCAACTCTGTTCATTTGAATACCCATTGGTGATGTGTACGTGTACAATGTTACGTTGACATTCTAGCATGTTTACGTCGACATTCTGCCTGGTTGCTTTACTTTTTTGTCAGACAGTGTAGTTGGATAGATAAAGAGCGTTGCAGAAGAACTCACTCGCAGGTCGAGGCGAGGCTAGCTCCCCTTATTTAAGGCTAGGGCCTCCCGTCGGGTAGACCGTTCTCCTGGTGCAAGTCTTTGGATTTGACGCCACTTCGGCGACTTGCGTGTTGATGGGGATGAAATGATGATGATTAGAACAACACAACACCCAGTCCCTCAGGGGAGAAAATTTCCGACCAGCCGGGAATCGAAACCGGGCCGTTAGGTATGACACTCCGTCACGCTGACCACTCAGCTACCAGGGGCGGACATTTAAGATCATCATACGTATGTAGCCGTGTGCTGAAATAATTGTGGTCCGCCAGTAAACTGCGGCCCACCACAGCGCTAAGGCCCGTTACACACATTAGCGGGTAGTCCGCGTTCAGTGCGCTATTGGCGGACCTCAATAATGGCTCAAATGGCTCTGAGCACTATGGGACTTGACATCTGATGTCATCAGTCCCATAGACTTAGAACTACGTAAACCTAACTAACCTAAGGACGTCACACACATCCATGCCCGAGTCAGGATTCGACCCTGCGACCGTAACAGCAACGCGGTTCCGCACTGAAGCGCCTAGAACCGCTCTGCCACAGCGGCCGGCTCCCACCTGCAATTAACCCTTCGAGCTGCAGTCTTTTCATCCCGAAACGACCATTTTATCAGTTTTATTAAGTACCAGAGCCTTTCGCGATGATGCCACCCATGGCATTGAAAGACAGAGACATCTAATGGTACACTGAGGTACTTCTAAGAATATGGTGTGTTGAAGCAGTCACTTACAGCTCTCAAAGAAACAGTCGGCTGGGAGATTTTGCTTCTGTTACGGCATTGAAGGATATTGTGGAATGTGTTTCCGTTGTTTTATAATTATCATACTGAGGAGACCATTGACAGTGAAAGTAAGTACATATAAAGTAACCGTAAGGTAACCTTGGGCTTGTACTAATGCTGTTATGAGTGGTTTCGAAATTAAACCATTGCAGCAGTATGTAATTTTAATACAAAGTCAATAAAAGTTTAGAGCAATTTTTGTTTGTTATTTGAGACTGTAATTAAACACTGTGAGTTCGTGGACGTTTCGAGATGCGAGACTAGGCCTCCGAAGAATGTTAATTGCATTAAAATCTCTCTCCCAAGATAATGGGTGGTTTGACAGTGGAACCAGAGCTTAATGGAAGTTTCGACGTGTGTTTTCTGTCTAGAAAAAAGGCGTAATTGCTTTAAAATATTTTACATGAGATGATGAGTGGTCGGAAACTTATATGTTCAAGAGGCTTAAATGTGAAACTAAAACTTTAAACAACTGACTATTTACTTTTTGCTAGTTTCGTCTTGTATTCGTTACTTACTATGATGATAAATGTCAAGATTGCGAAAAATTTTAAAATTCAATAATTTTATATTGTTGGCACTCAACTGTTTGAAGTTATTTCAGCCCATCTCATAAACAAGAAGAGAAATTCCACACGCAATCGAAGATTTTTGGCTGCATCCTGTCGTGGAACAAAGGTGTACGAAAGGATCGTTCATGCACTGCATTCTAAATTGCATAACGCCAAAGAGAAATTTTATAATTACACACATAAAAAAAAGTTTTGCATCACCCCTGTTCCAAGAGTTCCGGAATCTGAACAGAAAATTGTAATAGCGATCAATATAAACATTATTTCCGCCCTTTTTATTGTTCATGAAAACCACACATTGCATATTGTAACACCATAAAGCGAGACACTCAGAGGTGGTGGTCCACATTGCTGTACACACCGGTACCTCGAATACCCAGTAGCACTTCTTCTTGCATTCATACATGCCTGTATTCGTTGTGGCATACTGTCCACAAGTTCATCAAGACACTGTTGGTCTAGATTGTCCCACTCCTCAACGGCGATTCGACGTAGATCCCTCAGAGGGGTTGGTGGGTCACGGCGTCCATAAACAGCCCTTTTCAAACTCACAGGCATATTTGATAGTGTGGTGTGCATACTGTAAGACCTTCGGTACACACACCATCAGATTATTTGACTTGTCGCTCTAACGAAGTAGGCGAGTGTCAGCAATATGTCTCGTGGTCTTATCATGGCGTGTTTATCTTCTGCCGTTAGGTCAGACGATAGAAATGCCACTTGCACGCTTCGAGTAGCAGATTGACGGTGACCAACTTTAAAGAGAACTTGATTAATTTTCACATACATTTATTAAAATAATAAAAAGCATAGACATTATGTAACTTGATTCTGGATACTGTTTACAATTGACAATCTGGAGTTCCTTTGGTCTTGGTACGTTAATCTTATTCTCACATATCTCTGACACTTGACAAAGTGTCTATTCATTTGTCTTCATGGATATGTACAGGAATATGGTAATCGTATTAGGCACAGACTGAAGCTTGACTATAGACTGGTACAGATTAATACAGACTCGTACAGACTGGTGCAGATAAATGTAGACTGGTACAGAATAGTGCAGACAAATGCAGACTGACTAGTCGGAGGTCTGTTCACTCATTATAATACCTCGCTCGTTCAGGTATCACTGCACGAGTGTGATCCGCGAGGAGAAAAGTTTCTACGTTAGCAGCAATCTCATTGGCTGCGTTATATATTAATACGCGGATCGGCGGAAGCAGAATTTGGTCCATCTCTAAGGCAGCGCCATCTCGTAGTGCGGAGATGGACGAGCGCTGCGCCTGTGCTGTTGTGCTTAGTGGGGCGTGCTCTAATGGGAAAGTTGTGTATGCGCTGACTACGCGGAACTATGTACACAACATACAGGAATCATGCCTGGAGAACATGCTGACCACTCTAGTCGTTATCCTGAAGGAACTCATTGACAATGTGTGCACGATGGGGGCTCGAATTTTCTTCCATAAAGACGAATGCCTCGCCAACATGCTGGCGATATGGTTGCACTATCGGTCAGCGGATGCCATTCACGTATCGTACAGATGTTACGGCGCCTTCCATGACCACGAGCGGCATACGTCGGCTCCACATAATGCCACCCCAAAACAGCAGGAAACCTCTGTGTTGCTGCACTCGCTGGGCAGTGTGTCTAAAAACTGGTTCAAATGGCTCTGAACACTATGGGACTTAACTTCTGAGGTCATCAGTCCCATAGACTTAGAACTACTTAAACCTAACTAATCTAAGGACATCACACACATCTATGCCCGAGGCAGGATTTGAACCTGCGTCCGTAGCGGTCGCGCGGTTCCACACTGTAGCCCATAGAACCGCTCGGCCACTCTGACCGGCGGCCTGACCGGGTTGCCTCCAAACACGTCTCTGACGATTGTCTGGTTGAAGGCATATGCAAAACTCATTGATGAAGAGAACGTGATACCAATCCTGAGCGGTCCATTCGGCGTTTTGCTGGGCCCATCTGTACCTCACTGCATGGTGTCGTGGTGGCAAAGATGGACCTCGCCATGGACGTCGGGAGTGAAGTTGCGCATCATGCAGCCTATTGCCCACAGTTTGAGTCGTAACACGACGTCCTGTGACTGCACAAAGTGCATTATTCAAAATAGTGGCGTTGCTGTCAAAGTTCCTCCGAGCCATAATCCGTAGGTAGCCGTCATCCACTGCAGTAGTAGTTACGGAACATAACAGTAGAAATGATACCAAGGCGATCCCAACTGCCCACAACCTGAGGATTCGATACCAAATTTGCTCGCTTTCTAAGAAGAAGCAATATCTCAAAAACATATCAATGGAGTAATACACGGATTACCATTGCAACTAAGCATGTTAATACACAGGTTCATATATGAGCACATAATGAGTGACGCTAATGGTAAAGTGACAGATATAACTAAAAAAGTAGAAAGAACTACTGGAACGCAAAACACAGCAAAATTCATGAACACTTCATGAAAAAGCTCCTACAGATAAGTTTCAGCTTCCAGTCATCTACGCTTGAGACAACATATTTGAAAAGGATGAAATCTGTGATTGCTGTCTTTCTCGGCGTATTCTGCTGGTGAATTCTTCTCGAGTTACCAACCGACGCAACCACTCGGCTGATAACCCAAGAAGAATTCATCAGGATGAAATCTATTTGCTTGAAAATATCTCCAGTCACAGTATTAGAAATTACAACAATAAACAATGGTCAATCTGATTAGTGACATACCAAAAGCCGAAAAATGTTCAATAAAAGATCCCACATGACAGGTAGTAATGACTCAAAAAAATAACTTAGCTCTGAAAAAAGTACTTATGGTAGACCAAGAGCAAACGAATGTCACATTTTGTGCAGATACTGTGAAACACATGTATGCATCTAAGAGTTCTTATTGCATTAATTAATTCAGTACTGTCTATCTCCTTGATTTGCAGATAATGCAATAGGATAACTTTCTGAAGAAGCCGGTAATGAAATTAACCGGTAACGAAATTAAACCGGTAAAGAAAACCGGTAAAGAAATTAAATTTCTTTTATGCAACTGCTTGCTTATTAACTCATAATATACGTCTAGAGTTGCTGAAGATGGATAAACTACTTAGATTTATAATTGATATTCATATTGATGATTTAGGAAAGTAAAGTTTTTGTTCATAATATGCATTATTTAGTATATTAATTTTCTTCTACAGATATCTATGTGACATTATTATATTTTTGCAAGGCAATAAAACTGAAGTAGAGCAAATATGTAAACTTTTCAGTCAGTTTCATCCCAACTTCAAATTACTCATTGACTATGAGGCAAACCAGACATTACGTTTCCTAGATGTAACAATTTGTGCAAAAAAAAAATAATGGACGCAACTTCATCATACACAGAGAGAAAACAGCTACATATAGAACTACCCAAAGATTTAACTATCTGTAACAGGATATAAATTTGTAACACATAAATGCAGACTGGGAAGATAAATTTCCTTTGTACCACTTTATTGTCCAGCTTTTTAACTACAGACACAATACCATATGCCGAATAGCTAACAGCTAGAAAGAAGTTGCACTACAGATATGCTTTTTAATTTATAATACAAACAAAATTACTAGTGACGGTATGAACGAAATTGTCAGGTATAAAGAATTATGTATTTGATGGTAAACAATGTCTAGGCACTTGATTCAAAACTTAAGAGCAAAATTTAGTACGAAAGAGAAACAAAAAAAGTAAAAATCTATCCACTGCAAACAAAATGAAGGACACTTGAAAAATACTGCAACTACACAACAAGATAAAAAAAGAAATGAAGGCAAGCGAACTAGGAAATAATACCGAAATGAGATATACACTCCTGGAAATGGAAAAAAGAACACATTGACACCGGTGTGTCAGACCCACCATACTTGCTCCGGACACTGCGAGAGGGCTGTACAAGTAATGATCACACGCACGGCACAGCGGACACACCAGGAACCGCGCTGTTGGCCGTCGAATGGCGCTAGCTGCGCAGCATTTGTGCACCGCCGCCGTCAGTGTCAGCCAGTTTGCCGTGGCATACGGAGCTCCATCGCAGTCTTTAACACTGGTAGCATGCCGCGACAGCGTGGACGTGAACCGTATGTGCAGTTGACGGACTTTGAGCGAGGGCGTATAGTGGGCATGCGGGAGGCCGGGTGGACGTACCGCCGAATTGCTCAACACGTGGGGCGTGAGGTCTCCACAGTACATCGATGTTGTCGCCAGTGGTCGGCGGAAGGTGCACGTGCCCGTCGACCTGGGACCGGACCGCAGCGACGCACGGATGCACGCCAAGACCGTAGGATCCTACGCAGTGACGTAGGGGACCGCACCGCCACTTCCCAGCAAATTAGGGACACTGTTGCTCCTGGGGTATCGGCGAGGACCATTCGCAACCGTCTCCATGAAGCTGGGCTACGGTCCCGCACACCGTTAGGCCGTCTTCCGCTCACGCCCCAACATCGTGCAGCCCGCCTCCAGTGGTGTCGCGACAGGCGTGAATGGAGGGACGAATGGAGACGTGTCGTCTTCAGCGATGAGAGTCGCTTCTGCCTTGGTGCCAATGATGGTCGTATGCGTGTTTGGCGCCGTGCAGGTGAGCGCCACAATCAGGACTGCATACGACCGAGGCACACAGGGCCAACACCCGGCATCATGGTGTGGGGAGCGATCTCCTACACTGGCCGTACACCACTGGTGATCGTCGAGGGGACACTGAATAGTGCACGGTACATCCAAACCGTCATCGAACCCATCGTTCTACCATTCCTAGACCGGCAAGGGAACTTGCTGTTCCAACAGGACAATGCACGTCCGCATGTATCCCGTGCCACCCGACGTGCTCTAGAAGGTGTAAGTCAACTACCCTGGCCAGCAAGATCTCCGGATCTGTCCCCCATTGAGCATGTTTGGGACTGGATGAAGCGTCGTCTCACGCGGTCTGCACGTCCAGCACGAACGCTGGTCCAACTGAGGCGCCAGGTGGAAATGGCATGGCAAGCCGTTCCACAGGACTACATCCAGCATCTCTACGATCGTCTCCATGGGAGAATAGCAGCCTGCATTGCTGCGAAAGGTGGATATACACTGTACTAGTGCCGACATTGTGCATGCTCTGTTGCCTGTGTCTATGTGCCTGTGGTTCTGTCAGTGTGATCATGTGATGTATCTGACCCCAGGAATGTGTCAATAAAGTTTCCCCTTCCTGGGACAATGAATTCACGGTGTTCTTATTTCAATTTCCAGGAGTGTATATTAGAGACTGCATATCGCAACATCAGTCTTCTAAGCAGCAGGGGCAGATATTTGTTACTAACAGTATGTCTGTCAGGCAAATAGATTTTCAATTACTGTGTATTTCTGGTAGTTGGTAATTAAACGAGTTAAACAGTCGGTTGTGTATTTAGACTGATTTTATTTAGCACAGTTTTGGAAGCAATATTACATTTGCTTTTTGTAGATCCCCTGCCTCCAATTTATGCAGTGGGTGCTCTACAGCAGAAAGGCATGGTATTATCCAGACCGACCACGGAATTATTAACAACGGGAAACACTGATGTAGTTGGAGGCAAATCAGCACAAAATAGAATTTTTTGTAACACAGCGAAATATCTGTTATTAGGTGAAGTACATAATGTTGCACATCAAGAGTGTAGTCTTCTGATAGAAATAGATTTTTAAGTGAATGACAGACGTGTAGAGAAAAGGTACAAAACAGAATACAGAAAATTATTTTTTATCATCACGCTGCTTAGTGTTCAAAGTGTAATGGAATACAAAAACAGCGTCATTAATCATCACACTGAAGCGACTGTTTCACAGTCAGGTTATAGAAGTCAAAGTTGCATAGGGCACATGCATGGTAACAATTTTTTGACGAGTAAGTCACTACTGTATTATGTTAGCTAGATGTAAACAGTTTCAGTGAAATGAAAATAGAACTCTTACGTCGCGAAACTACAGAGCGGTAATAGTAAATGAAATATGGCGTAGCAGACGGGCTATAACAACCAGAACTGAGGAAAAGTATGTTGCTGCTACAGGTTCACAAATTATTAGCCTTACTGGTCAATCTAATACCTCGCGCCAATAAGATACACGGTAGTCAAAGTAAGTGTGTTGCTGCAGGCTGCTGGCCGCTGTGGCCGAGCGGTTCTAGGCGCTTCAGTCCGGAACCGCGCTGCTGCTACGGTCGCAGATTCGAATCCTGCCTCGGGCATGGATGTGTGTGATGTTCTTAGGTTAGTTAGTTTCTAAATCTAGGGGACTGATGACCTCAGATGTTAAGTCCCATAGTGCTTAGAGCCATTTGAACCATTTGTGCTGCATGCAGAAATGCGAACTACTCTTCCCCTCCAGTGACGGAGAAGAAAATCGCAACACCAACAAGAATTTGAGCGGCATAAATGAAAGCTGGTAGATGTGTTCCTACAGGTAAAGTATGATGTCCATTCAAAGTCCAGGTCAGGCGCATAATAGTGGCACCAGTAGCGCCACTATGAGGATGGAAATCAGGTTTGTTTTAAATACACTGTAAGGGTTGTGAGCGTTAGTTGGGATTGGACGTGGTGAGTTGATGTTAGCGAAGAATGCCTTTAAAGCTACAAAGTCGCCATTATCAAGACTTCACTGAATTTGAACGTGGTCGTGTAAAAAGGGCTACCAGAAACTGGATTTTTCTTCTGTGCTGCAGAAAAGACATGGCAGGAATGTAGCCCCTGTACATGACTGCTGGCAGCGGAAGTCACGAGAATATACTCTTCCAAGAAGCCCGGGCTCTCGACTGCCACATGGCACTGTCGAGAGGGAAGACGATGTTTTCGATGTATGGCTCTGACGCTTGGAACCGCATCTGCAGCAGCATTTTGAGCAGCAGTTGGCACCACAGTAACACAGTAAACTGTTACAAGTCGTTTACTTCAAGGATAGCTCTGAGCCAGACGCCCAGTAGCGTGCATTCCACTGAGCCCAAAAACCACTGCCATTTGCGACTTCAGTGGTGTCAGTCGAGAGCTCACTGGAGGACAGGGTGTAAGTCAGTTTTGTTTACTGATGAAAGCTGGTTCTGGTCCGGTGCCAGTGATGGTCGCTGGTTTGTTTAAAAGGAGATCAGTTGAGGGCCTGTAACTAACTAGTCTGCGTGCAAGACACAATGGATGTACACCTGGAGTTATGGTCTGAGAACGCAGGAGACTTCCGTAGTTTCACACACACACCCCGAATGCAAATTTGTATGTCAGTCTGGTGACATGACCTGTTGTGATGCCATTATTGAACAACATTGCAGGGGGTGTTTTCGAACACGATAACGGTCGCCCAAATTTCGATATTGTGCTGAAAATGCTCTACAGAGTGTCGATATGTTGCCTTGGCCTGCTTGATCACCAGATCTGCTTTCAATCCATAACATATGGTACAGCATCGGACGACATCTCCAGCGTCATCCACAAACAGCATTAACCGCCCTTGTATTGACCGACCAAGTGCAACAGGCATGACCTCTATCCCAGAACACAGTGCTTGCATTCAACATTCTGGCGGTTAAACGGGTAGTTAATGCATCAGCATTTCACATTAGCAGTGGCTTATTTCGAGCTTACAGTAACCTGTGATATTGCAATATTAATCACTTAAAAACGTTGACTACAGAAATGTATTTTTGAAATTGTATTACTCTACACTAATTATTTTTGGTGTTGGGATTTTTTTCCATCAGTGTATATCATGATTTTCCTCGCTTGTCAAAGAAGACATTTGAGCCGTATAAATAATTTTTATGGTACAGTATTACTGATTAGGCTCTTGGTGCCAAAAATATACAATTGAAGGATGAAAAAGAGGAAAATGAAGTTAGCTATAGCCATAAAGGCTAATAGCATAGTAGTACTTGTGGACAAATGGGAATATCTCATTAAAACTAATGAACCTTGCAATGAAATTATACGGCAGAACTAATGTTTGTTAGGCTTTAACTAAAACTGAAAAAAGATACTTAAAAATGTGTTTTATTTTCGTTCTGAAATAGAAAGCCTATCGAAGATAAATCAAGTAGCTTCAGCAGTAGAATGTGACATTAAAAATCACGAAATAAAAATTCCAATGATAATAGCTATAAGGTAACGGTCTTCCCACATACAATATACTCGTATAATAATACTCACATTGTTACCTATAAGGTTTTTGGAAAGAAATAATAATTGTGGAAGTAAAAAATATGTGTAGAAATTATAGACACAACAAGACTCCAACAGAAAACCTGATGGCCTCACACATGAGGGACATGCATTCTACGGCGCAACATTTACGTCTACAGCGCTTGCATAAATAATCTGTTCGTATGTGTGTGTGTTAGGCTTACACGTGAACAGAATTACTGTCTGACAAAAATAACACTATAAATTGGACGTCATCTACTGGGAAGTCTGGAAAATCCGTGAAGTTACGGAAGATGACGTGAAATAGGTGCGGCGTACGTACACGTTTAACTTAGGCAAAACTTATTGAAGACAATTCAGTGAAGGACATTACTGGCAGCTATTGCTTCCTGTAGTCGTATCATGACGTTAGCAAACGTCCAAAGCTATCTGTGGGTTCGTCGCAGGTCAGTGGCGAGGTTGTTTCGCAAATAATGAATGACTGCAATAAAATGTTTCCAAACGAACCTGCATGTATTCCTAATATTAAAAAATTGCGGATGATTGTTTAACACTGTTGTACTCACGACAATAGAACATATGTCTTCTAGCATTCAGACAGTTCACCTGTTCCCAATTACTGTAAGTGCGCCAACCACTGGCTTATATAATTTATTTACTTATTTACAAGTCTACTTGCGTAAGATAAAACTGAGGAGCCAATCTCCATTGTTATGGAACGAGTCAGTATACACAGTTACATCAGAAAAGTCAATAAAATAAAATGTATACGAACCCTATGCAGAGAACTATGTGCTGTCTATACAATAGGATAATCAACATTATGAGACAGGAATTTGTTTAAATTTTTTTCCACAAACTCACTAATAGAGTAGAAGGTGTCTGCCATGAGGAAATTCTTCGATTTCGACTTAAAAGTGTAAGGATGACTACTAAAATGTGGTAGCATACTGAAAATGGATGCAGCAGAATACAGCACGGCTTTCTGCACAACAGTCAGGGAGGTGCGATCCAGATGCAGACTGGATTCCTGCCTAATGCTGTCTGAGGAAATGCTGCTAATTTTGGCGAATAAACTCTAATTTTCAACATCGAACGGCGTTAAAGAACACGAATGTTCAGAGTCTAACGTCGGAATTATCAGACAGCAGAACAGGGCTCGACAAGAGGTTCGTGAACTTACACCACAGGCAACTCGCACTGGCGTTTCTGACCCAAAAATACACATTGTGAAAGGAAAGAGTTGCCCCAACGATATAAGTAATAATAGAAAATATGAGTAAAGTATGTTAAATTTCGTGTTGGGCTATTACTTATTGCAGATAGTGTTCTAATGACCAATAAAACAACATTCAGTTTTTGAACGAGATACTGAACATCGATTTTCCACAAGAGTTTACCATCTGTCTGAACACTTAGGCATTTGTATTCTTCAGATTTATTAATTCTACGCTCATTCTGCATGATCAAAAATTCACGTGTATCACTTATATCTATAACAAACAGTAGCGGTCGCAGCACTGACCCTTGAGTCACCTCCCACTTACTCATGCTCCAATCCGACATCGGCTCACAGCCATTCTCATTACTGTGGAGAATGACATTTTGGTGCCTGTTCTTAAATTATGAGAGGAACCAGTTGTGATCCACTCTTAATCTGCAGTGGTCCTACATCTGCAGTAATATTTTTTGATCAACACAATCAAACATGTGATGTCTAAGACTTTCCCGACGTAGTAACTGCTTCAGTGGTTCACACTGACTTATACCTACGAGCTACGAGCTGTCATTACCCTTCTCAACGCAGTGGCGCGTTGCGGACTCTGGTTCATAGGGCTAGAATTATCTTTGATGCAGGGAGCTTATCGGCAGAGCTTAGCCATCAGCGCTCTGTATTTGTACAAAACGGGTACTCTGATAAACATGTCCCTAGCGCATTTAAACCTGCGCGCACTAAAGCTCAAGAACAGCCAGAGGAAACAGAGAACTCCAAGACGATGGTTTTTCTACTGTTAAGTTGGTGGCGTGTCTTTTAAAATTGGCAAGCTGTTCAAAAAACATCAAATAAAATCTGTCTTCCGCCCTCCAGCGCGTTTGCAAACTATGCTGGGCTCTGTTGAAGACGACATAGGTCTAAGGAGATCAGGCATATATAAAATCCCGTGCCAGTGTGGGAAATTATATATTGGCCAGACGTGTCGCACTGTTAAGGATAGATGTTCTGAACACAGACGTCACACCAGATAGGGTCAGCCAGAAAAGTCTGCTGTGGCTGAACACTGTATTGGCACGGGACACAGCATGAACTATGGAGAGACAAAGATCTTTTCGTCTGCTTCAATGTACTGGAACTCCATTATTAAAGAAGAGGTCGAAATTCGTATAAGTAACGACCTCATCAATAGAGACAGGGGATTTCAACTCAGCAAGGCATGGGAACCAGCAATGGCGGTACTATCGTCGGCGGCAGTCGAACGAATCCGAATCAACACGGACGAAGAATCAAAGTCTGCACATTTAAACTGGGTCGAAAACTCTGCCCGCAAGCGCGCTGTGACGCTGGTTGCGGCAGCGCTTTTCACGAGTCGTGAATGAGAAGCCCGTGGTCCGTTTGTGCGGCAGGAAGCTCTGGATATCGTCGCGTCCTATGATTCATCTATTATGACGTTGTAGCCTTAACCCTTGGCATCTGCGCTCTTCTAGCGAGTCGGCGTTTATATTGACGAGCCATTGCGCAACACGTCAGTTAGCACCTGAAGGTGACGAGCAGCTGTCTCGTCCAAATATTGTGCAGCTTCCACAACATTATCCGACACGACGCCCGTCAACCATTGAAGCAAAATCAAATGTCTTAATTACATCAAAGACGACGCCTATTGTTTACAACATATTTTAAAACGTCCAGTGCCTCACAAAGAAAAGAGACTATATAATTTTCAGTTGTTAAACAGCTTCTGAAACCAAACTGCACATGTGATGTACAGTATATGTATATAGTATCATACACTGACATATGAGATACGACGATATTTGAATAAGGTATTGGAAAATTAGCAGGATGATTCACAAACATATACTTCGATATAATCAGTGGTGGTGGTGGTGGTTAGTGTTTAACGTTCCGTCGACAACGAGGTCATTAGAGACGGAGCGCAAGCTCGGGTTAGGGAAGGATTGGGAAGGAAATCGGCCGTGCCCTTTCAAAGGAACCATCCCGGCATTTGCCTGAAACGATTTAGGGAAATCACGGAAAACCTAAATCAGGATGGCCGGAGACGGGATTGAACCATCGTCCTCCCGAATGCGAGTCCAGTGTGCTAACCACTGCGCCACCTCGCTCGGTGATATAATCAGTGGAGGGTATATTTTATTTCTGCCTCTTCCAACATCATGGAAGGTTGAGAGCTAGGAGCTGGGAGGGGAAGTTGACAGACCGAGAAAACATTTATCCCAAAGAAACAAATTATTTTATTTTTGAAGCCACTACTGTACCAAAACAATAAAAAGTGGCAGCAAATTATGAATAATTCCATGAATAAACCACGTGAACAAAACTGGCACATTATAAATTTACGACTATGTGTATTAATGCGAGCAGTTTACGGTCAGCTGCTAGGTTCTGTCACCAAGACCGAAGATGCACTACATATTGCGAAACTTGACAATTGCCACCCAGCAACGTGGCCGTGTCTTAACTAGAACTCCCAGCAAATATCAAACGATAAAACACACACAATAGCCGGCCGAAGTGGCCGTGCGGTTAAAGGCGCTGCAGTCTGGAACCGCAAGACCGCTACGGTCGCAGGTTCAAATCCTGCCTCGGGCATGGATGCTTGTGATGTCCTTAGGTTAGTTAGGTTTAACTAGTTCTAAGTTCTAGGGGACTAATGACCTCAGCAGTTGAGTCCCATAGTGCTCAGAGCCAACACACACAATAACAAATATATAAACACAGACAACTTTGGAGTCGGTACACACACGAGCGCGTGCTGAAATATAATGCCTCCGAATTTTTTACGTAAAAATATTTGAAGCTCTTTGAATAAAACAAATGTTATTAACATTCTACATACTTATCCTTTACGTCTGCGTATTTACAGCCCTCTATCGATAGGGGGCTCCGGATTGTAGCGTCTATCATAGACATGTGTAACATAACTACGTAAGTGCGCAAGAAACAGAACGCTGTAATCCAGTTCCGAATTCGATGAGTACGTGCTCCATGTTTTACTTAAAAAGCTTTAGGAGTTCTCACGTAAAAATTTGGTAGCATTACTTTGCAGCAAGCCCTCATACATCAAACCTAACGACAGTGATCTGCGCCGGCCGGGATGGCCGAGCGGTTCTAGGCGCTAGAGTCTGGAACCGCACGACCGCTATGGTCGCAGGTTCGAATCCTACCTCGGGCATGGATGTATGTCATGTCTTCAGGTTAGTTAGGTTTACATAGTTCTAAGTTCTAGGGGACTGGTGACCTTAGAAGTTACGTCCCATACTGCTCAGAGCCATTTGAACCTTTTTCTTTTTTTTTTTTTTCTTTTTTTTTTTTTTTTTTTTTTGACAGTGAACTGCAACTTTACAGATTATAGTGAAGAGGAGACAGACCGCACTGCAATGCTGAAGAAGACAAGAAGCTTGGAAAGTTAATGACATTAGCTAAGGTCCGTCCTACGGAAACACAGTCTGTGTGGGACGTAGAACAGCTAAATCGCGTATTTTTTAAGAGGCTTGTAACAAAGTTAACTGTACTCGGCGCTCCAAGTCTATCGACGATGAAGACAGGCAGGGCGAAACCGTGCACAAGGCTCTCCTAAGTTGACAGGCACGGCACAAAGCGCTATTGACACGCTGTAACAAAAAAAAAAAAAAAGGTTCAAATGTCTCTGAGCACTATGGGACTTAACATTGGAGGTCATCAGTCCCCTAGAACTTAGAATTACTTAAACCTAACTAACCTAAGGACATCGCATACATCTATGCCCGAAGCAGGATTCGAACCTGCGACCGTAGCGGTCGCGCGATTCCAGACTGAAGCGCCTAGAGCCGCTCGGCCACACCAGCCGGCACACAATGTAACAGTCGTTGCCAAGTTACAACGTCAAAAATACGTTAAATGGAAGACCTCTGTCGACACGATAATAAAACGGGTTATATTAATACTTTGCGCATGTAAATAATTACGATAAATACAGCACAATATCTTTATTGTGGCACACAAATCAAGTTTAACGTTTGTGGAGGCTTTATGATGAAATGCACCTTTATTCACTACCAGTTTCGATCTGTCGATCATTGCCAGGCAAGTTAAATCCAAGTACATGTACCTATGTGGTATGGTTCTTACTATGGTGTCGATAAAGTGACATCAAAAGCACCCTGCGTGAGTGAAAGTGCCACGATCAGTAACATGCATTAATACTAACGTAAATAATTTAATTTTTCATGGTGACGATCATCAAACATTTGTGAACAATGGAGCACCACCCGCACAAACTATATCACTTTTCGTACACTATTTCAGTACTTCTATCTACGCACTCACCCTCTGTTTTCATACACACAGTCCATGAACATCACACCATAGCGTTATTCGGGTAATTTACGATCGGTGCTATCTGAGTGAAGCCTTTTTTCGATGAAATTACACTCGAACTACATACGCCGTCAGACGCACCCCTTATGTCGTCGTCTCGCGAGATGTGAAAGCGCAGGTGGAACGGAAGGTGGTGACGTGACAGCGTGGAATTCCACGTTCCACTACACTGCGGTGTGTGATATAAAGAACATGGCATGTCAGATTTCTCATGGAGAGGAACGTCGGCAATGAGACGCGACATCGTTTTACGTCACAAGCAGAACATAGGCACCCCTTTTTCAAATGGTTCTAATTGCTCTAAGCACTATGGGAATTAACACCTGAGGTCATCAGTCCTCTACACTTAGAACTACCTAAACCTGACTAACCTAAGGACATCACACACATCCATGACCGAGGAAGGATTCGAACTTGCTACCTTAGCAGCAGCGCGGTTCCGGACTGAAGCCCTAGAACCGCTCTGCCACAACGGCCGGCTGCCGCCAAGTTTTGTGACGTTAAACATTGTATTTGGTGCGTTTTCTTTCTCATAGAATACGTGGTACGAATATAAGTTGTTTCAAAGCATCAGCAAATTGAGTATCTATAGAAAACGTGTCGTTTCACCTACGCTTTGTTATTACAGAATGACAGATAACCACATATCGGTAGATAAAGGCGTCCTGCAGTTCATAATTTTAATGTTTTAACTTACATGCTAGGTACGTATACCGTTTCAGTACCACGGCACAATGATCATGTTTCAAAAGCGCGCCTTTTGTGTAGATTGCATATTAAACGTCAAATAACGGCATTTATAGATACAATCCTTACGAAACGTACGTCGTATTCAGAAGAACAGGCACTAAGTCAAAGTTGCAGCTCAGTTGATAGCGTCGTGAGCTCTTGAATTGCAAAATAAATAGGAACAGGTTGACATAAAGCTGTCCCTAATTTACTGTCACCTTCTGTTCCTTAAAAGATTCTGTGTCCTTATTATTCAATTAATAGAAGTATTATCTCAAGAATCAATATTATTTATTATGAATAATGTATTTGCTGGAATTATTGTTGCAAGGGCCAACGACTGGAGTGTTTTCTCAGTGTCCTGAAATCTTTACCTGACTGTCTGTCTATATCTGAAAGTAAACACAAGTATTACATTGGAAGTGTTAATTATTCTGAAACTTCCTATGAAATATACATCACTTTCCGGGATTATGGCTTGGCACATGGTTACGACATACTGGTAAATATGATTTTGAAATATGGTGAGCAGATTCGGAAAAATCTCCTCTTCCATTCGAATAAATTACGAAACGAAACTGGATCTCGAAATCTATGTGATGAACTACGTTATATCAGACTACTGGTAGTCAATGCAAAAACGAGAATATGTCGATCATACACGAGCAAACTGACATCGGACAATGAACATTTTTTTTTTTTTTTTTTTTGTTATTTCATTTCCCCTGCCCCACACGTGCAGGGGTTGGGCTGTCGGCGGATACAATCTGCCATTCTTCAGCCTTTTCTTTTTCTTGTATCGCTCTTCTGACTGGTTTCATGCAAACCGCCACGGATTTCTCTCCTGTGCCAACCTCTTCATTTCAGAGCAGCACTTGCAATCTACGTCCTCAACTATTTGCTGGATGTATTCCAATCTCTGTCTTCCTCTACAGTATTCTCTCTCTACACCTCCCTCAAGTAGAATGGAAGTCATTCCCTGATGTTTTAAGAGATGTCCTATCATCCTGTCCCTTCTCCTTCTCAGTGTCTCCCACATATTCCTATCTTCTCCGATTCTGCACAGAATATCCTCATTCCTAAATTTATCAATCCACCAAATTTTCAACATTCATCTGCAGCACCACATCACAAATGTTTCGATTCTCTACTGCTCCATTTTTCTCACAGACCATGTTTCACTACTATACAATGCTGTGCTCCAAACGTACATTCTCAGAAGTTTCTTCTTCAAATTAAGGCCTATTTTTGGAACTAGTGGACTTCTCTTGGTCAAGAATGCCAGTTCTGGCAGTCCTAGTCTGATTTCGATATCCTCCTTGCACCGTCCATCATGGGTTATGCTGCTACCTAGGTAGCAGAAGCCTTAACTTCAGCTATTTATGATGTCCAAATGGAACATGTTCGATAGGGAATATTTTGCACGGAATTAGTGTGTGGCAAGCCTCTCTCTGAATAAAAATCAGTGAGCTAGAAGTAAGTTTCTCATATAACATTACTGGATACGAATATTTTAATACTAGATATGGCCAAAAAAATTGTATGGAGCTTAATAAGTAGCTTAAGAATATCTTGGAACATTGATATTTGAATTTGATAACTGTAATTTTCTATTTTTAAAGAAGTATAGATTAAATTTAGGTACAATGGATGAAGAAAGCGAAACATAACAATAATGAGCTTCATGATTTGGAATCCTTAGATTGAATATTTATTTTTTATTGTTAATATTTATACTCTTAAAATAACCAACACTAAACAATGTAATCAATGCATGGAAGTGAAACAGTTGAATATTTTCATAAGCATCAATATCGAAAACATAGACATTATATATATATGTAACTGCGAAAGAGGAAAAAATAGGAAAATTTTAGGGAAATGATCTAGAACTCTCATATTATACCTAATATAAAAAAATAGATGAAATATTTATAATTTTGGCTCCAAATCTTTGGCACTGGGAATTCCATACAAAATATGTAAAATAAAATGTAATAAAGTAAAATAAAAAGATAAAAAATTAAATATACTAATAGTTGCTAAGGCAATGTTTTTGCAGGGTGTCAGGTTCTTGGAAACCTGAAAATCTTCGTAAATATAAATACCTAAGTCGGTCATTTCCCTGCTTATTTATTTTTTATTTATTTTTAACTATTTATAGATTGACATGAATGAGTTGTAATATATAATAGGTGACTAAGTTGAATGAAGTATAGCGCAATAATTTTGTAGGTTTCGGATTATTTTGTACATAGGAAGAATAATATAAACCACGAATTGAATAAATTTGTGATCTATGCCAGTTTTTCTTATAATGAAATGATCCTATGCCTAAAATTTATCCTACTGGAGACGATATGGAGGGTGTGGAGGTGTACTGTTGGGGGGAATGGAGTGGGATAAGAGTGACAGAGTACTAAGATGAGTGATCAGGGGGAGACTAGGGTGTGAATAGTATCGGGTTCGTGGGGAAAGTACAATGTTAGAATGTATTCAAGATAGAAAGTAGGTTGGGGAATTTTATAAGTTGGTAGAGGATACGAGTTGTGGAGTATAAGCGGATCTGAAAGGCTAGGAAGGTGCATGGCGTTCGAGCATGTGTATGTTGCAATAAAAGAAGGGAGTAGTGGAAGTTCAGCAGCATTTGCATGTCAAAGGATGGGTCAGATCAGAGTTTTATACGTGTGGAGGATCATGGATGGGTCCAATTCACATGTTTAGCACGTTATTAGCTTTAGCAATTTTTCTCTATTTTGAATTTTTCTGTTGGATGGTTAGTAGATGGGGCTAACATGATAGTCGGTGATCAAATAGTAGTCCAAAGTATTTTAGTGTGTTGGTTAACTGGGTATAACGGTCGTAAAATGTAAGGTAAAGGTCATTGGGGTAAAAGCTGTGGGTGGTTTGGCATATGACATTATTTCTTGATTTTTGGTGGGGTTGATTTTGAGGAGCCACTGCTTGTACCAGAAAGTGGACTGATTGAGATGAAGATGGAGGGATCGTTGGCACACTCTGTCTTAACTACATTCAATTTAAATCAGCGGATTTGGTGAAAATTTAATTGAGTTAACGAGTAACTTCAACTAGTGTGTATCTCAGATCATTTTACAACATTATGTAGTGTTCCTGTCAGAGCAATTCACTATTGGAGCCACCGCCGAGTGCAGAATATTCTTCGGGATTTTCTCCCAGGTCAGAGGGGTGTTCTGAACACAATTTCGACACAAAGCAGCTCAATAGGCTGTGGAGTGGAAGGGGTAGGCTAGCAATAGAACAGTGCATCACCACTGACTAGACACTCATTTATTGAACACATAAGCCAGGTATTACCCAAAAGGAACAATCAGTACAAATTACAAAGTAATATTCTTTTACTTTAAGTCACTCAAACATTTAAACAGGCAAATAGCAATCACTTAACTGAAAGCCTTTTAAGAAAGCAAGACTAGAAAATTTGAATGATGAGTTAAAATCATAATTAAATAGGCTCTGACCGAGCACATATTTTAAAACGAAATACTTCCTTTAAGGAACCAGCGATCAAAATTAATTACTTAATCCTCTACAACCATATTTCATCCAAGACATTTAAGATTAAACAGTAATATATAACATCAGAGAGCTGCAGTCCCAAGTTTTAAGCAGCACGTTTCAGATGTACTGCACTGCAACAGTTCAATACAAGTCCCTCAGAGGATCTCCCCACACAGGAAGTTATTGCCACAATCGACAAAATATCAACATCATTCCATGTACAGACCTAAAACAAACTAAAAGCTCTCTTAAGTTTGGTACAGTTAATTCCCTTTCAACATAACATACATCACAAGTCTAGCCCTAGGACGGCACCGACACCCCGCAATTTAGCACGCGAAGAACTACAGTGATGCACTCATCACGTATCCTTACAAAATCCAAGAACAGAGAGCCGGCTCCCCAATGGCGGAACATTTAACCACGCGCAGCGTGCGGGTTTGCGGGATGCTGATCTCGCCCTTAACCTCAGCACCAGTTGAAATACTAGTCAGCCTACAACCTTGAACCACCTTACACATTCCTTCAGTTACTGCATAGAAAGCCAATGTGATAGGCAAACAGACCACAAGCTTAAGCAATTTCCTTACTAGACAACCCTTATGAATAGTAGGCGTAATTTTTTTTCAAACGTGAGCACACCCACAATCAAAAAACAAACACGCCAATTATAAGGACAGTAGTACGTAAGCAAGTAGCAATGGTAACATCTGCTTGGATTGGCTACAAATCAGCGCGTGATTTAACACACCAGAGAACAGTCTTTACAACATAACCACCAATACAATAGCAAATTACTCAACGTGTACTCCCCCCACGATTTCGATTCGCAAAGCCATAGACAAAACGTGGAGAACGTATCACTTAGACCAATATAATAGTGCTCCCTCAGTTACCCCAAATAACTGACTCCCTTAGTTGCACAGCAAAGAACCAGACCTAATGAAACCACCACAGTTTTCGCCTCTAAATTGTCACAGTACAATTGAGACTCAATCACAAATGTAATTTTGCATCACCAGTTCCCGAATAGTCAATACAAGTGCCTGATTTTCACCCGTTTATAGCGGCAGGCAGCAACATCGTACGAAAAGAGCGTAGACACAAGCTCTTACGAATTCTCTTCTCTGAAAGCAGCCACCGCAACTCTCGGGAACCACTGGGACATCCAATGCAAAAGTCGTTACTCCTTCACACAAATTACAGCACGCCCGCTTCCCGCTGCTTGGTACGGCGCCTTCCGTTCAGAGCCAACTTTTATATCTCCATGCGATAGGTCCGGTCCCACACTCGCTGCGTCAACCCGACAACCGTCTTCCACCACGTCCCGGAGCACACCCCCACAGGACCCCGCCTCGTTACTCCTCGCTTAGGTCCCAGAGGGCGCTGCTTACCGCCCTGACCGTGGCAGAAAAGATAAACCACCAGAGTGGCACTATCGATATGAGCCGCCACGGCTCAGCTAACAACCGCAGCTTTTCTACACGCATCCATTTTCGCATAGGAACTGTGTGATTTGCGAGCCAAGCAAAGCTGACTGCGGCCACTGGAGAACGCTGAAAGCGCAAATCACGGTAACGAGCAAGACAGGCGTGCCGACGGCGCTGACCTCGTGAGGTCGGCTGTCTCGTCCTCGTCCTCGTCCGCGTCCACGTTAGCTGCATCGTCTTGTGTGACGACGGCTTTAGTTTGGCAATTAGTAATTCCAACTTCTCATTGCGACAAAGCGTGAGTTTCAGAAGGTTCTCTTCGCTGGTTCCATTCTTTCGTTCTTGCCGTTCCCATTCGATTCAGTGTTCAGTAGTGTCACCTTACAGTATAGTAAAATGCTGTAGACGGTATTGACAGTGCCATCCTGAATTGCGTTGAAGTTATCCTATACGCTACTGAGCTATCGTATGAATAATAACTGAAAGTCAATGGCTCGTCACTGGTGGCTTAGGATCGGACAAAACCTTACACTTATCTTTCCTCTTGCCAATAAATCTATGTAGTCCTTATACCATTACAATTCGAAAATGGAATATACTCTACAATAATGCACAAGTTGTAAGCGCAGGCGGCACAGCCTGAATGGCTTGCTAAATAATGTAATTTACTGATTAATTGGACAGCTGAAAACAATTAAATGTTGTTAATTACGGCCTGCTACAAGTCTTCAGATGTAGTTTGTTCGAATTACATCAAGTTCAGATTACAGAGTTTACTCGTGAATACCAACCGACCGTACATTTCTGAAACCTACATAAAGTTTCTAATGTAAGTTATCACGTATAACTTTTAATGTTGTCACTTAGGCTTTGTTATATGAAATCCTTTAAATATATCTGATGCTCATTGTGGAGCGAAATCGATAGTCCCACGACTATTTTTAGGTCATACACTGGCATTAAAGAAACTAAACACGATTTTTATTGATGACCATGCAGCAGCTTGTAAAAATAAACCAGAATGTCATTCTGAGTCGCGTAATATGTATCACTCTGTATACCACTGGAAAGGATTCACCTAAAGTGGATTGATAGCAAAATTATGGAACACATATCAGTTGAACAAACTGGTTTTTCAAACGGAGTTGTAAAGATGAAGTTTTCAGTCTCAGAAGTTTTATTTTTCCATGTTTCCAAGAAGGTTTGAAAACATCCGCAGTATCTGATAATTTAGTTGCAGCTTATAGTGCTGTATTATGTTGTCAGACAGATGTCTTCCGAAATTGGTAAGAGTGGTTCAATGGACCACACTATGTGAGTTGTGCTGAATTTTCAAGATATCTTTGCTAAGGAAATCGGGGATGGAACAACTCTCAATAACGTCCCCAGTCATGGCTCTACACTTAAACTAATTTTCAGCCTGTGTACTGTAGCTATTCGTCATTGTGAGCAGGAAAATCGCTTACGCAGATGGCATAGTCTCTGGTATCCACGAAAACCTCACTGAGAAAACATAAATGATATTGACAGAATATCTCTCAACCTTCTGGCAGTTCTATAGAAAGGGGCGACTCAAATCTATCCCAAGTGAAAAAGAATGTCCACGCTTTCATCTCAATAACAGAGAGGCCAGCCGTCAACTGAAAATGTGTTTTAATGTAAATCCTGTGAAATATATGTTCCAAACAGAACAAAATCGGCAAATGTGAAGGTAATTCCCGGAGTACCCAAAAGAAGTTTACAATACACAGGCTGTCCCATTTATCTTGACCGCCCTAAAGAACTATTTGTCCAGATGCAAATTAGAAAATGTTTCACATGTTACTTAGCCGTCAGGTGGGCATCAATTAGCCTGATTGACTGCGTTGTAGGTCTTTTTTTTCGGAGATATGAACAGCGGTATGACAATAAATGGCACCCTGTATTTTTTAGTCAGTAATTCATTTCCTCTCCTAAAGACCTATTCAAAAATGCATCACAGTGCACCATGTTGACAGAGGACAAATGTAAACATGAGTAGAATGCACACCGGTTATTCCGTCAACCATCGTCAGTTGAGGAGTTGTGTGAGTAGAATGTACACCAACGAAGAGAAGATAGAAATGCTACTCATCTATGGGGAATCTAAGTTAGCAGAACAGTAATTGCGCCGGCCGGGATGGCCGAGCGGTTCTAGGCGCTACAGTCTGGAACCGCGCGACCGCTACGGTCGCAGATTCGAATCCTGCCTCGGGCATGGATGTGTGTGTGTTGTCCTTAGGTTAGTTAGGTTTAAATAGTTCTAAGTTCTAGGTGACTGATGACCTTAGAAGTTTAGTCCCATAGTGCTCAGAGCCATTTGAACCATCTGAACAGTAATTGCAATAGTGTTTTCGTATGTATGGTTACGTTTAGTACAGTAGTTTAGTCCTTTTAAATACTCTTGTGTAAAGTAGGTATACAGTAAAGGCTGTCCTTACTACAAGCTGCATCGACACAACTTTTCTTTTATTGTTGTTGTCGTTGAAAGTCGGTGAAATAATACGCAGGCAGCGGAACCGTACAGAGAGCGATATCCTGGCAAGAACCCACCTTCCCGACGGATGTTTTCTCGTCTTGTTGCGACGCTTCAGGAAACGGGAAGTTTCAACGCACTCACACAGACGAAGCTGTCGAAGTTGCTCTTCTCGCTTCCGTTGCTATGAAATCACATGTGAGCACACGACAGCTTGAACACGAGATTGGAATTCCTAAAACCAGCGTACATCGTATTCTACCACTTCACTGGTTGCGTCCTTACCATGTACACCTACATCAAGAATTTCATGGGAATGATTTCCAGAGTCTTGTACAGTTCTGTCAGTGGGCACAGCAGCAACTCCTCACCAACCCGAACATCTTCTCCAATGTTCTATTTACCGGTAAATGTTCCTTCTCAAACAAAGGACAGGTAAATACAAAGAACATGCATTAGTGGTAAAGCAACAACCCACGATGACTTAGACAGGTGGAACATTAGCGTCAGTGGAGAGTTAACGTCTTGTGTGGGATGCTTGATACTAGAATTATTAGCCCTTATTTCATCAATGGTAGTCTAAATGGCACAGCGTATGTCAACTTCCACAGAAGAATTCTTCCTCCTGTTCTGGATGAAGTGCCGCTAAGAACCAGAATGCTTATGAGGTATCAACACGATGTCCAGCACATAATGCCTTGCGTGAACGTCGTGTTCTGAACCGAAGGTATCCTACCAGATGGATTAGTCGAGGAGGAACAGTTACATGCCCGGCTAGGTCTCCTGATTTAAATCCTCTGGACTTTTTTCTTTGGAGATGCATTAAAGACGTTGTCTATCGCGATATTCCAACAACTCCAGAGGACATGCAGGAACGTATCGTCCTTGCTTCTAATTCTCTTCAGCAGGCAACACTGGAAACAGAAAATAATTCTTTCATTCAATGAGTGGACCAGTGTATCCGTGTCTAGGGACGCCACTATGAGCACCTTTGAATGCTCTACTCCTGGGCAATGGTACAGGAGAGTCAAAGTCAATTTTGTGTTATGTTTCTAGTTGGTTTTCATTTGTTTTCTGACAACTTCAACAAGTGGACGAGTTTGTGATCCCGGGCTCAAAGTCAATGTTGTGTTATGTAATTAATAACGTTGTGTTTCAGTGAATGGTACACTGTGATACATTTTTGAAAAGGTCTTTAGGAGAGAAAATGATTGACCGAATAAAAAAACAGGATGTCATTTAAAAAAGTCATACCGCTTTTCATATTTTTGCAAAAAAAAAAAAAAAACAAAGCTACAATGAAGACAATCATACTGATTAATGTCCCCCTGACGACTAAAGAACATTTGCTTGAAACATTTTGTAATTTGTCAAGATAAATTGGACACCCTGTATGTAAATAATATAGTAGAAAGGAGACGATGTTCTTTAGCGCTGTTCGCAGATGATGTGGTTGTCTAGAACAAAGTACCAATGCCAGAAGATATTAACGATTTCAGAATGACCTCCAGAGAATTGATGAATGGTGCAGGCTCGGACAGTTCACCTTCAACAACAATAAATGTAGCATACTGCGCATACATAGGATTAGAAATCCATTACTGTAGAGGTACATTACTGATGAAAGTGGATTATAAGGCGATTGTTCGACCGATTCTTGAGTATTGTTCATCTACCTGGGTCCCTACCAGGTAGGAATGATAGAGAGGATCCAATGAAAAGCAGCGCGTTTCGTCACGGTATCGTCTAGATGGTGCGAAGGTGTTACGGATATTCACAACAAACGTAATTGGCAGACGTTATAGAACAGGCATTCTGCAAGAGGCATTTTGCATCACAGAGTGATTTACTACTGAAATTTCGCGAAAGCACTTTCCGAGAAGAGTCGGACAACATATTACTTCCCTCTATATATGTCTTGCGTAATAGCCCTGAGGAGAAAATTCGAGAAATTAGAACCAATACCAAGGCATAGCAACAATCATTCTTCCTGCGTGCTATTCGCGCGTGGAATAGGATTTGAGGTTAGTGGTACAAAAAGTATCCTCCACGGCACATCAATAGCTGGACTGCAGAGTATGATGTAGATGTGGATACTCTGTGTGATCAAAAGTATCCGGACACCTGGCTGAAAATGACTTACACGTTCGTGGCACCCTCCATCGGTAACGCTGGAATTCAATATGGTGTTGACCCACCCTTAGCCTTGATGACAGCTTCCACTCTCACAGGCTGCAAGGTGCTGCAAGGTTTTTGGGGGAATGGCAGCCCATTCTTCACCGAGTGCGGCACTGAGGAGAGGTACCGATGTCGGTCGGTGAAACCTTGGACCAAGTCGGCGTTCCAAAACTTTCCAAAGGTGTTCTATAGGATTCATGTCGGGACTCTGTGCGGCCCAGTCCATTACAGGGATGTTATTGTCGTGTAACCACTCCGCCACAGGCTGTCCATTATGAACAGGTGCTCGATTGTGTTGAAAGATGCAGTCCCCATCCCCGAATTGCTCTTCAACAGTGGGAAGCAACAAGGTGTTAAAACATCAACGTAGGCCCGTTCTGTGATAGTGTCACACAAAAGAAGGAGTGCAAGCCCCCTCCATGAAAAACACGACCACACCATAACACCACAGCCTCCGAATTTTACTCTTGGCACTACACACACTGGCAGATGAAGTTCACCGGGTCTTCGCCATACTCACACCCTGCCATCGGATCGCCGCATTGTGTACCGTGATTCGTCACTCCACACAACGTTTTTCCGCTGTTCAAAATGGTTCAAATTGCTCTGAGCACTATGGGACTTAACTTGCCCGGTTATCAGTCCCCTAGAACTTAGAACTAATTAAATCTAATTAACCTATGGACATCACATACATCCATGCCTGAGGCAGGATTCGAACCTGCGACCGTAGCGGTCACGCGGTTCCAGACTGTAGCGCCTAGAACCGCTCGGCCACTCCGGCCGACTCCGCTGTTCAATCGTCCAATGTTTACGCTCTTTACACGAAGTGAGGCGTTGTTTGGCATTTACCGGCGTGATGTGTGCCTTACGAGCAGCTGCTCGATCATGAAATCCAAGTTTTCTCACCTCTCTCCTGTCATAGTTCTTGGAGTGGATCCTGATGCAGTTTGGAATTCCTGTGTGATGGTCTGAGTAGATGTCTGTCTATTACACATTACGACCCTCTTCAACTGTCGGCGCCGGCCACTGCGGCCGAGCGGTTCTAGGCGCTTCAGTCCGGAACCGCGCTGCTGCTACGGTCGCAGGTTCGAATCCTGCCTTGGGCATGGATGTGTGTGATGTCCTTAGATTAGTTAGGTTTAAGTAGTTCTAGGTCTAGGGGGCTGATGACCTCAGATGTTGAGTCCCATAGTGCTCAGAGCCATTTGAACCATTTTTCAACAGTCGGCGGTCTCTGTCAGTCAACAGACGAGGTCGACCTGTAGGCTTTTGTGCTGCCGTGTCCCTTCACGTTTCCACTTCACTATGACATCGGAAACAGTGGACCTAGGGATGTTTAGGAGGTTGGAAATCTCGCGTACAGACGTATGACACAAGTGACAGCCAATCACCTGGCCACGTTCGAATGTCGTGAGTTTCGCGGAGCGCCCCATTCTGCTCTCTCACGATGTCTAATGACTAATGAAGTCGCTGATATGGAGTACCTGGCAGTAGGTGTCAGTACAGTGCACCTAATATGAAAGACGTGTGTTTACGGGGGTGTCCGGATACTTTTCATCACATAGTGTATGTCTGTCGCACTTCAGAGATCCTTGACGTATGGTTCATACTTTACTAATACTCAGATGAAGTTCGCACCAGGGAATATATCCACCAAAAGCTGTATAGTACCGCTCGAAGATCAAGAGCTGCCACGCTCAATCGTTCTGCATTGGGATTGGTGTATAGCACAGCAGAACACTGCGCTCATGTGCTACTAAACAGTAACCATACCAGCAAGTTTGATACTCAATCCAGTACAACAACGCATACAATCATAATTTGTCTATAAATCACACCAATTAAGTGGTTCGCAACACAGAGTCATATCTCTACAACTGATCTCAGAAGACAGGAATATCTGCTACGTATGAGAAGATACAGACAACCCAGTGCTTCCCATTCATGGCTATATTCTAAGTGTAAAGGCTGAGAGACTAAAATTTAGATAATAAGTAGTAGACACTGCGCAGAATGTTCTTTATGAAAGATTTTATAGGTCTTAAGTGGAAGCAGATATGGATCAGCGAGTACAAACAGAAGTAGAAACCAATCTAAACACCTACATTAATCCATCCACCTTCGATTTGCCCTGACGTTCATAGAAAACAACTAGACTCCGCACAAACCATAGAGCGTTAACCACCTCTGGTTACGCTAGGGTCCAGTCCCAGTGTGCAGTAGTTCCTCTGTGCTCTATTCTCCTACCACCGCCACCATATGCCCCTCACCCGGTATTAGGGCTGTCTCTTTACCCGCCCCTCTGATCATCACGCTATCGCAGAGCTTCAGTCACAGTTGCCAGTACACTTTACGCGCAACATGCTGCGTCACTTTTGGGAACCGTGGCACGTACGGAGCTAGCAATACGATTTGATCGGTATCGACTAGTTTCTTCTAAGTGCCCCCTTAATTGCCGAACCGTGTTGTTCGCCGTGGCATTCTACTGCGGTTATTTGTAACCTGTAGTAACAATATTTCGTTTCGAAACTTCCTGGCTGATTAAAACTGTGTCAAGACTCTAAGCCGGTACCCTTGCCTTTCGTGGGGAAATGTTCTACCGACTGCGCTACTCAAGCACGATCCACGAACCGTCCTCACAGCTTTACTTACTCTAGTACCTTGTGTCCCACCTTCATTCTGAATATTACGTTTGAATTAAACAAAAGCATTCAAATGATATTTATGTCTGCGTGTGTCACCTGTATCGTACGAGAGGCAATGAATAAGTAATGCAACACATTTTTTAGTGAAAGCAGGTTGCTTTTATTCATAAATCCAATACAGCATATTACTCCCCACTCTTCACCTCATTTTTCAGCATAATCTCCGTTCAATGCGACGTTCTTACGCCAATTTACTGGATGGGCCTGTATGCTCGCATGGTACCACTCTACTAGCCGACGTCGGAGCCAACTTCTCTCTGCACCAGTAACCTTTCCGTCACCCACGTACTACTGCCCGTGGAGTGCACCCTTCATTGGGTCATACGGATGGAATTCGGAAGGTGTAATGTCTTGGCTATAGGCCGGATGAGGAAGAACTGTCCAATCAAGTTTAGTAGGCTCCTCTGTTGTGTTAGGCCTTGCGTTGTCACGCAGGACGAGTCGTTCGTTTGCACCTTTGTGGTGACGAACACTCTGAAGTCCTTTCTTCAATTTCGTGAGGGTGTGCACCGGCGGCTGGCACGCGGGGGACCGGACATATTTGAGCGACCTTGTTGCAATAACGAAAGACGACTCGCCCAACGACTCACCGTGCTTTTGTTCACTGTTAGGTCTCTATAGACATTCAGCAAGTGCCTATGAATATCTCCGATAGTCTGGTTTCCGCCAAGAGAAAACGGCAGCTGTCTGCTTGGAATGGATCACCGTTACAGACGCCATTTTGAAGGCTACCTATTAGAATTTCATCGAACTGTAGAAGTTGAACCGAGAACATTCCTGCACGTCACAAGTTCTGCTGTCTTCAACCGAAATTGCCAGATAAAAAATTACTGAACGCGCCGCTCTCTGTGGCCGCGTGGTTCTAGGCGCGTCATTCCGGAACCGAGCTGCTGCTGCGGTCGCAGTTTCAAATACTACCTCGGTCATGGTTGGGTGTGACGTCCTTAGGTTAGTGAGGTTTAAGTAGTTCTAAGTCTATGGGACTGATGACCTCAGATGTTAAGTCCCATAGTGCTTAGAACCGTTTGAACCATTTTATTACTGAACGCCCCTCATAAAATAACTGGTGTCTGTTTATTTTCTGTTCTGTCTGCCCAAGAAAGAAGTGTTTTGTGGCGACAGGGATCGCTTCCCACGTAAAATGCCAAGCTATATTGTGCGTATAATAGTAGTGTATCCTAGACAGGCCTCTGTTGTTACAGACATAGATGACTAATTTATTTTGAAAAGTAAGAATGCGATCCAATAAACATCATTCTACCAATAGACATTAAAGATCAGGAACAGCATCAAAGTTTTTCCAATTAAAGATGTTTCCCTTATTATCCAGGATACATTTAGGGAACGTAATCAGTATGATATTTTTTGTTAGTATAAGGGGCACCCAAATGAAAACAAGACCGATGGTAATAAAGTAAGTAAAATGTTTATCATATCGAAAGAAATTGCCGTAATTGTTAATATATTTATGCCACCGTGAAACAACACAGTCAGTTCCTTCATAGAAAAATGTCTGTGGTTGCGTACGGATCCACGAATGTTCCACGCGTGCATCGCTTTGCCCGAAACAAACCGACGACCACGAATGTCTTTCTTCAGTACTAGAAAAGATGGGAATCACGTGGGGAGAGGTCGAGACCATGTAGGAGATGTGTGAGAACTTCCCAATGAAACTTCTGCAGCGTATTCAAAACAACAGGCACTCTAACTCTGGGAAAGTCATTATGACCTTTTCCTTTGAGTGCAAGAACCCGCTGCGCATTGACCTTCTGGAGCAGGGTGCCACACATGGCGCACAGCGGTACGTGGATACATCGCAAATATTTTAGTGCGCCAAATAGAAACGCCCAGGAATGTTGATGGACGGCATCCTTCCGTCGCAGGATGACGCCCGTCCACATGTTACCAAGGTTGTTTCGACTACGCTGCAGAAGTTGTGCTGGGACGCACTTACACATCTTCCGTAGAGTCCTGATCCCTCCCCCATGTGATTTCAATATTTCTGGTACCCTGACGACAGACACTCGTGGTCGTCGATTTGCTTCGGACGAAGAGGGGCACACCACCACTACAACCGCAAACATTTTTGCATGAGGGCATTAACAGTATTGTCTCGCAGTGGGATAAATTTGTTAACACTGATGGCGATTACTTTGGAAATCATACACAGTTTAGTTACTGTTTTCCATCCGTCTCGTTTCCATTTCATTGGTTCAAATGGCTCTGAGCACTATGGGACTTAACATCTGAGGTCATCAGTCCCCTGGAACTTAAAACTACTTAAACCCAACTAACCTAAGGACATCACACACATCCATGCCCGAGGCAGGATTCGAACCTGCGACCGTAGCAGTCGCGCGGTTCCGGACTGAAGCGCCTAGAGCCGCTCGACCACCGCGGCCGGCCCCATTTCATTGCCTCTTATGTAACATATATATATATTAAGTTTCTATGGTTTTATTGTCTTTTGTTAATGCATATCTTGATTCGTTCCATATCCGTGAAGTTTCTCATCTTTATAGCATCCATGAAACACGATAAATGGATTAAACGCGTAAGTCCAACTGAAACAAGAGAGATTGATTTCATTTCTACTTGAACATATACTTCAGTACGGGCCCAACATATTTTAGTTAAAGGCATGTAGGAAATTTCAAAAAACCGTTCTTGTACTGGTCAGGCAACACTCATAACTTTCCAAAACCGGGGAAATTAGAGACGTCCAAGTCAGTGGGTTAACTTGCTTTTACACAAGTTGTGTTTTGGAGCCCAAAAATCAGGAAAGAAAACACACTTGAAATTTCAGACGACATCTTTCGATAGCTCATAGGGATTGTCAGTTCGCTTAAGACTGCCCCTCTGTTACTCGCACAAATCGTTTAACATATATATTGTGGCCTTTTGCAAGCACTCCACGCTTCCTTTGCCTAAACCCGAGTAAATTACTATTCGCAAGTTAATTACGTTCAAGTAGCCTGCGCAATTACAGAGTTGCACGGAATGGACGACTATACGCTTTACAATTTTAATTCTACCAAACGCAGCTAGAATTAATTTTAATTAATTTCAAATTGCCATTTTGTTGAATACAGTCAATATATGGAAGCCGAGTGTAAATTTTCGAGGTATAATACCGTTAATAACTCCATTATCGGCTGCTGAACGTCCCACGTTTCGAATCTGTGGCGCAGTTTATCCAGCGAGTCGGGCTGGTCTCGATCATTTAATCCAAATATCAGTGGAAGTGAGCAGGCATAGTACTTTTCTCACAGCCATTCCTTCAAAGTGTTTTCTCCTAGTATCATTTCCTGTTCGTAAAAATACACTCCTGGAAATTGAAATAAGAACACCGTGAATTCATTGTCCCAGGAAGGGGAAACTTTATTGACACATTCCTGGGGTCAGATACATCACATGATCACACTGACAGAACCACAGGCACATAGACACAGGCAACAGAGCATGCACAATGTCGGCACTAGTACAGTGTATATCCACCTTTCGCAGCAATGCAGTCTGCTATTCTCCCATGGAGACGATCGTAGAGATGCTGGATGTAGTCCTGTGGAACGGCTTGCCATGCCATTTCCACCTGGCGCCTCAGTTGGACCAGCGTTCGAGCTGGACGTGCAGACCGCGTGAGACGACGCTTCATCCAGTCCCAAACATGCTCAATGGGGGACAGATCCGGAGATCTTGCTGGCCAGGGTAGTTGACTTACACCTTCTAGAGCACGTTGGGTGGCACGGGATACATGCGGACGTGCATTGTCCTGTTGGAACAGCAAGTTCCCTTGCCGGTCTAGGAATGGTAGAACGATGGGTTCGATGACGGTTTGGATGTACCGTGCACTATTCAGTGTCCCCTCGACGATCACCAGTGGTGTACGGCCAGTGTAGGAGATCGCTCCCCACACCATGGTGCCGGGTGTTGGCCCTGTGTGCCTCGGTCGTATGTAGTCCTGATTGTGGCGCTCACCTGCACGGCGCCAAACACGCATACGACCATCATTGGCACCAAGGCAGAACCGACTCTCATCGCTGAAGACGACACGTCTCCATTCGTCCCTCCATTCACGCCTGTCGCGACACCACTGGAGGCGGGCTGCACGATGTTGGGGCGTGAGCGGAAGACGGCCTAACGGTGTGCGGGACCGTAGCCCAGCTTCATGGAGACGGTTGCGATTGGTTCTCGCCGATACCCCAGGAGCAACAGTGTCCCTAATTTGCTGGGAAGTGGCGGTGCGGTCCCCTACGGCACTGCGTAGGATCCTACGGTCTTGGCGTGCATCCGTGCGTCGCTGCGGTCCGGTCCCAGGTCGACGGGCACGTGCACCTTCCGCCGACCACTGGCGACAACATCGATGTACTGTGGAGACCTCACGCCCCACGTGTTGAGCAATTCGGCGGTACGTCCACCCGGCCTCCCGCATGCCCACTATATGCCCTCGCTCAAAGTCCGTCAACTGCACATACGGTTCACGTCCACGCTGTCGCGGCATGCTACCAGTGTTAAAGACTGCGATGGAGCTCCGGATGCCACGGCAAACTGGCTGACACTGACGGCGGCGGTGCACAAATGCTGCGCAGCTAGCGCCATTCGACGGCCAACACCGCGGTTCCTGGTGTGTCCGCTGTGCCGTGCGTGTGATCATTGCTTGTACAGCCCTCTCGCAGTGTCCGGAGCAAGTATGGTGGGTCTGACACACCGGTGTCAATGTGTTCTTTTTTCCATTTCCAGGAGTGTAGATTTAAAAAAAAGTAAATTGATCCAATTCGCACCATTGCGTCTATCCTTACGGAAAAGGATAAAAAGACTTATACAGCACTAGCCAACTTCATCAGCAGACCATCTTAACGGTATACGTTTTTACACTTGTATCTACATCAATACTCCGTAAGTCACCCGACGATATGTGATGGAAGGTGCTTCTGGTACCACTTCCACTCGCGAATGGCGCTTGGGAAAAATTATTGCCGGTGATCCTATGTATTAAATCTAATTTCTCGAATTTTCTGGTTGTAGTCGTTAACGAGATGTACTTGGAAGGAAGTACTTGTTGTCCGTTTCTTCTCGGGAAGTGCTCTCATGAAATTTCAATGCTAAATCTCATCGTGATGCACAACGCATGTGTTGTAGCAATTGCCACTGGCGTTTGCTGGGAATCTCCCTAACGCTCTCGCACCGGCTAAACAATCCTGTGACGAAACGTATAACTCTTCATTGGACCTTCTCTATCTTTCTACCAGTCCTACCTGTTAAGTGTCTTACACTGATGAACAATACTTAAGAAAAGATGAAACAAGAGCCTTGACGGCACTTCTTTCGTAGACGAGTTGTATCTCCTTTAGATTCTTGCCACGTATCTCAGTCTGGCATCTGCATTTCCTGCTATTTGTTTCATTTGGTCATTCCAATTCATGGCGCTCTGGATAATTACTCCTTGATATTCTACGGTACATATTGTTTCCAGCAATTTGTCCTCATTAGTATAGTTATACAATAGTGGATTACTTTTCCTATGTATGCGCATTATGTTACATTTATTTATGTTCAGGCTCAACTGCCAGAGACTGCATCATTCATCAATCGTCTACAGGGCATTTTGCAAATCGATACTGTCTTCTGAAGTTGCTACTTTTCCATAGACAACAGCATCATCTGCGAACAGTCATAGAGCATCCGACGCTTTCTACTTGATAATTTATATACATTGTAAACAGTAACGGTCCTATCACACTCCCGCGAAAATTACCTATACATCTATCGATTTTCTTCCTGTTGATTCTAATGAATGGATACCAGTGCCCAAGAGTGTGTATGGCGTCTCCTTATAGCCTACCGGGAACTGTGCAATGTTCTTAAGAAGTAGGTAATTCTACAGTGCACTGGACTACGTATTATAGTATCCTCGAATTTGGTGGTATTCAGAAGTAGTTACTAAGAAACCAAGACCGGAATCGCAATCTGAGTTTATCTTTTTATCCTAAAAAGTGTATCTTAAAACGGTGTAATCAAATGCCTTTCTGCCCTCAATAAATACCATAATTATTGGGAATTTCGAAATCAGGCAGTCTTCGATCGTATAACGTGAAGTAGATTTTGTGTCCTCTAAAGGTTGAACATGTTGCGTTGCATTGTTACTGCAGAGTCATGTCACTATAAAATGAGTGTATTGTGCTTTCTTTGGTATGGAGTTCGAGTTAAGAAAAGCAACTCCGTGATTAGTTGGCTGGAATACGATGCGTACAGAGAGGTATCTACATCTACATCTACTGGATACTCTGCAAATCCACTTAACGGCCAGGTGAAGGGATTGAGTACACCGCTATCCCAGCCATTGTCAGCTTTCCAGACCTTGAAGTCGCTTCTTCTCATTCAAGTTGTTCCTCAACTGTGTTGTACATGTGCAGACTGAAGCGACGAATGAAAATTTGTACCATGGCTGTGATTCAAACCCAGGTCCTTAAGAATGCACAGAAAACTAACGTTAGCTTATTTTGCCAGAATATTGGAGAATTGAGAATAAGGTACAAGAGCATCGTGCCTGTACGGGAAATCTGGAGAGACAACCTGTGCCTACCTGAGTGTAACATACCCACAGAGTTAGGTAAGTCACATATAAAAAACTACACTCTAGCAGCTTTATCATGTAGAACTAATATGAAAAGGAGGAGTTGTTACATATATTAAGACAGAACACAAGTTCAAAAACATCGACGCGGGTAGATGTAGCAGTGATCAGGATAAAGGAATGTGTACTTGTGAAATAAGATTTGAGAATTGTTCAATTTTAAGTGTAACTGTGTATAGATACACTCTGGGAAATTTTGAACTGTTTATAAGGATTACTGAAGATAAACTTCTTTGGCAAGATCGCTCATAATAACCTTTATTCTCAGTAACCTGTTGCGGTAGTCAAAATTACCATCTTCAGATCTCGACGGGTAGGATATCGCATATGCCTTAAAACAGCAGTAAAAGTACACGTTCTCATGAATTGGTGGCTACATAACGACTAGAAATGGTTAAAATGGCTCTGAGCATTATGGGACTTAACATCTGAGGTCATCAGTCCCCTACAACTTAGAACTACTTAAACCCTAACGAACCTAAGGACATCACACACATCCATGCCCGAGGCAGGATGCGAACCTGCGACCGTAGCGGTCGCGCGGTTCCAGACTTAATTGCCTAGAACCGCTCGGCCACAACGGCCGGCAAGCGACGAGACGAGAGGACTGATGCATCAGCATGTCAAAATGAAAAAATTGTTTGCTCAGTTATTCACAACTTACATCTGTGTTATGTCACTCACAACAGAGTGCATCATTGCAGCCAGGGCGCCGTTAGTCTACATCTATGCAAATGAGCTAGTCAAAAAGGATGACAAGATGGGGGGGAGGGGGGTGCTTAAACCTTATTGATCCAGGGAAGAGGGGAAGAGGTCTCCTGCCATTTTAAGGTGCTCACATTAGCTGAGAGAGATATAGAGGTATTGGCGTGGTTTGTCATTATTTTAATGTATTCCCTCTGTCCAAGAGAGATAAGTGTTTCCCTCGAATTTTATATCAGCCACGTGTCAGACTACAATGTGATCGGTATCGAGTCACGTTATGACCTTGAACATACCCCGTACCAATGCTCCAGCTGCATGGGGAGAGTGCGGATTCCCCTTGGTGATCTCAAATACAACTTGCACAATTGTGTAATGTGCGCAGTGATTCCCTTGGAGGGAGGATTGAATATGACTAGTCCAGTTGCCTCAGTATAAAATCTGACACCCTGGAGGTCCTTATCATATCGGAGTAACCCGAAACACAAACTCAAGGCTGTACAGAACCTTCAGTAGATAACCACTGCTAAGTGCTCTCTTGCTCAAATACTGGATGATGAAGTGCAGGTACGTGAATTCCCTCAGTTGGGCTGCATCAAGGTAAACACACAAGTTCCAACAATAATACTTGTCTTATTATGTTATACTTATAACAAAGGATTATACCTCTTAATGAGTACATTATGACAGCCTTTCAAAATTTTAATTTGGACAATGACTATACGAAGTAATAAAATTTAAATTTTTGTTGCCCCTGGAAAGTGCAACTGGTACCAGGTTCCAGGATAATCGCTTAGTAATATAGATGAGTTACGTGGGAGAGCAGGACTATAGATGGTAATAGGTGAGTAATGAGTGACAGCGATAAAGGCTGCAGTATCCTATTTCTCAAGAGGATGCATCATTAGCTTGCATAAGATCTCATTACTAATATTTATTTGAACGTTGGTACGTTTCTCTACAGTTAGTTCTTTTATTTATTTGTTAGTTCTATTCCGACGATTAAGGTCTATTTTTAATGTGATTATTGTCATATTGAGAATGGTGCTACAAAAAACTTGTGTTAAACAAAGAACAACGCTTACTAACTCTGCACTGTTAAAGCTGTTAGTAATAACAGTCTGTCTCCATGGACTATATGTTTATTACTTTTTCAGTGGCTTATGTGGTACAGAGTTAAAAGTCTGTTGTTAAACTGTACAGCATGATGTTTCCAAGAACGTGTACTTCGGAATTTGACCAGGTTGTTAAAAATAACATCGTTGGTAGCGTTAGTTTTATTGACTTGTAGATCAGTTTTAAAAGGATGTGTAATACGCCTTATTACAGTTTAAGATACACAAAAATGTAATTTATATGTACAGGCATTTCCATATTTACACATCTAGTTTGTCAGGGATGGGACCAGTAATCAGCTGTGAGCTTGTAGTAGGAATCATACCATCATTTGCCTGATGTTATTTAGGGAAAACACGTAAAATATAAATAAAGATCACTGGCTGAAATCTGGAGTCTCTTCCCTTTTGAATACAAGGAAACAGTGTTACCACATTCCATTTATCACTATTGTACAATAATGCTTTGCAAAGAACTTATTTAATAATGTGAAAGACTAGTGCAATCATCATGGACTCGTACCATCATTTCATGTCATTTATAGACATAGTTCATTCATTCTCGCTGCCAATCACCGCACACACCATACACACATTATTTATTAATGTAACGTTACGCGCACTGTCACCTGACATCAGGACCTGAGGGACAATGTATTGCTTCCATGTTGTGTAATGTAACTTACAACTGGCTAGTCCCCAATACAGAATCAGCATCCCAGTATAGTGAGTGAGATGTTGAGCACAGAAAGAGAGGAAAAAAAAAATTAGAAACTTACTGTGAAAAATATTACGTGCAATGATCGATGTTTTAGTATGATTGTGTTACATGCTTTTATCAAACTCCTTCTCTAAGTAATTCTTGTCTTTGTGGAATGTATTGCTTAACAGAGTTTTTAACTGCTTTTTCAATACGTTTGTTTAAGAATTCGTTTTAATATCATTAGCTAATTTATTTTCCAGTTTTCTTCCTCTATGGGAAGTGGTGTTATAAGGTTTTATCTTTATTCGTTCTTGGGAAATGTAAGTTCAGCCTAACTACTGTTCCATGACTGTGAGCAGAGCTATTGGTGCGGTGACTGTCAGCGTTCTTTTATTTTATTGTTAAATGTACTCACATAGTTTGATTAAAATACTTAGCGTTTCCAACAGATCTTTAAAATGACCTCGACTACTATTTTTATTTATTATTCTAATTGTCCTTTTATGCATCTTGATAACTGTGTTCGTATTTTGCACCCTTTTTCCCCAGGAAAGATTCCATAACTAAGATTTGAATGTACAGTCTTAGACATAAAAATGACCGCCGGCCGGGCGCCACAGAGACTAAGTCCAAGTCGTTCACTTAAGGTGGCCAATAAAACCGACCGCCCCTGACAATGCTAATCTGCAGAATCTCGCAACACTGTAAAATGTGGAATTGTCGAGAGGAACTGTTGTCTACTTCAGAGATATTCTCGTGCTGTGTGAGTCCATGGCGTAGAGGTAATCTTCGTGTATTTTAAACTTATAGTGACGTTTTCGCATCCAACAGTGTCTCCTTTTTTTCTTTTTTGTTGCCACATTTCGGCCCTCGTCTGAAGTTATAAAGCTATGATTCTGATTGAACATCGAAGATAATTCGTTTCGAATTCTGCCCACCAGTAATAACGAATACTTCCGGAAATAATTCCGTTGCACAGCTCGTGGCTGCGTCTCGACTGGAACAGCTTACGCTCGAGAGTTTCCTCGCGCTGCAGCGGCTACCGGCCACCGGCCAGACGTCACCCGCCGCCTGAAATCGGGCGCCGCCCAGGCGAACGCGGCGCGACGCTGTCAATGCATGTGTCAACTGTCATTTTCGAATCGAAAGTTCTAGATATCGTGTTGCAGTTAAGCATTGGAATTTGCATACTTGAAAAACATGATTACGGTTAAGCTTTGTAAAATTGGGTCGCAACTGGAAAAAGGTGTAACATCTGCAACACAATATTTACTTTTGGTATAATAGAGGGGTGACTGTAGAGGAGGCAGCTCGAAAGATTGAAATGAGTGTGGTACGAGTGCTATTGGGAAAAATACACCAGAAAAAGGTATTTTTGTTTCAACAAAGATCTTTCTGGCATAAATGATTTTCCACATTAAGGAAGTCTCGACTACTGATATATGTGATGGATTACCATTTAACCATCATGAGACATTTTCATTCAATAGGCAAGGTTCAGACGTCTTTTGTAGGAGTATTGCATGTTCTAATTCGAAACAAAAAAAGAAACGAAGTGATTATTGTTGCAGTTTTGCTTGAACGTCATAGGTCGCTCATTCAGCATTCCTATGCAGTACTGTTACTGGTGACGTGTAATGATGGCTTTATCGTTGACTTCCTAAGAAATGAAAGGCTGAGCCCTACCATAAAACGTAAACTGGAGCCAAGAATAGTGTGAACATAATATTTTCCATTTGTTAGCTCCAAAAGCGTGTATTGCACTACGCATTCTTCCCCAAGGGTGTGTCCATCACAGCTGGAATTCGTTGCCAACAACTGAGACACCTTTCGGTCACAGTGTATCTGCGTAATTGATGGACGCATGTGTTGTTCAACAGGTTCAACACACAAAAGTAGTCACTCTCACTGGAATCAATGACTGAGTGTATGTCTCTCTCCGTCTCTCTCTCTCTCTCTCTCTCTCTCTCTCTCTCTCTGAGTGAGTGTGTGTGTGTGTGTGTGTGTGTGTGTGTGTGTGTGTGTGTGTGTGTTTGTGTGCGCGTGTTCGCTTTCGTGTTCACGCACAGTCTGAATCAATACTATTAACATTAGAGAGACAAACAACAATAAATATTGCATCAAATATAACTGTAAAGTATTTTAATGCAATGGCTAGTTACTTCAAACTGAATTTTTACCCAACCCATGTACTGCATATTACGTTAGGTAAGCAAAATGTATTAAGTCCATAATGTCGTTAACAGGGCAAGGGCGCTCTTGTCGCGGATCGCGACAAGTGCAGCGATTAGCAGTACCCAATGCCGCAGCAATTTGTTCATGTTAGCTGAGCAATAAACAGAAAAAAACATCCTCGGCTCTGACTGCAATGAGCGGACATCACTGCCTGTATGTTCTTATAGTAACCAACGTGAGGCTACTCAATGGTGTCATGGAGCAATTGGAACAGGTATCATGTCATTAGTCATCAGAATTTTAATCAGTGATAAAATGTCTACTCTATTTGAATCCCAAGAAAATAGGAACCTTGTCACAAAGCAATGTGAGGTGATACCAAAATTTATCCAACACAAAAATTAAATGCAGAGCTTTCATGCACGCAATAGTAGCACACAAGGAAATATTATGTCTTGGAAGAGTATACTTCATTTCCTCCTCTCACATCAACGCCCTTGTTTTAGTATGAAGCGAGAAAATAAACACAAAAAAATAAATTTTCTGAGAATCATGTAAGTCATTTCCTCTTCTCATATCATAGATTTTGTTTTAGTATGGTTCAAATGGCTCTGAGCACTATGCGACTTAACTTCTGAGGTCATCAGTCGCCTAGAACTTAGAACTAATTAAACCTAACTAACCTAAGGACATCACACACATCCATGCCCGAGGCAGGATTCGAACCTGCGACCGTAGCGGTCACGCGTTTTCAGACTGAAGCTGTTTTAGTATGAAGTAAAAATAAAGAGTTTAGGGTTCTAAAGTGTAATATGACACCAGATTCTTATCGAAGCCCTACCGGAAACGCAAAAAGCAGGGAGCTCTCCATTCTTTAGTCCAACAATCTGTTTCCTTTCATGCATTACTACCGGTCGCAGATTCTTAGTTAAGGACTTGCGGGCATCAAGTTCTTCAGCAGAATGAGCGTTATGTTATTGTTCTAACTACGGTATGGAACAAATGCAACAAAGACTAGTTCCCCTAGAGCATTGAAGATATTTGCACATGCCTATATTCAGCAATTACTGCCAGCTGCCACAACACTTTACAGAATTCATGCTGCAGGCAACGCGACTGTGAGTGCACTTCATAATTCATTCATTAAGTCGTCAGGACACGGACGGAAACGGCAAATTCACATCGCTTTCCGAGTCATATTCAATCCAAAATGAGATGTTATTAAGGTAGTTGAGTGTTCTAGCAATTACACTTTGATCATTCCCACATGAGTATTCCGACAGCTAAAAGAACCCGTTAGTGTGAAACCATCGGGCACTACATTAATATCGAATTGCAAGAACTTGAGGCAATACAGAGACTCTTCCTTTCCCTAGGAGTAAAGCAAATGGAACTTCACATTCATGAGGCACTTTCCGCTATCCTTGACAAATATCAGCAACTTGGAATCACTGCGAGTAACAACTGTATGATGATAATGGTACAGGTTGTCAGTGGATGTGGTGGTGTTATGCTGTCAAACTGCTTACAGTAACGTTAATGGTGGGGCACATAATCTAACGCTGACTACCTAAGTAAGGATCTTGTGGTGGTGTCACCGCTTCTCTGTATTTCAATCAGCTTGAGTAATCTGATTTAACGAACATAGTACTCCATTCACGAGCTGCTAATCCTGCAGAGATCTTAGTACAGGTATTACATTAGCTCTGCGTGAATTTCTCGACAAATATCACTGTCAGCTATGTAGCTGAAATGAGTCACTGCACAGGTTCTCTATATTGCCCTTGGTTAAGTGATCACCTCGCAACAATTCTGCTTCTACTGTTCGTTATTTGACTAAATATGCGCTACAATCTGATTTGCATGTATATGACATGGGTTAGCGCCATCACAAAGCAATGGCTAAGGAATGGATATCTTTGAAGTCCCATTACATTGATGGCAAGACAAATACTCGCAAATCACCTGTTTTCCCATAAAAAAAAATTGCATCTTAAATATCTAAGGACCGACATCCACAATATGACAGAACGTTGAAATACAGCAACTGCGGCTGATGAAAATTTATGCCCGACCGGTGTTCGAACCTGGGCCTGCTACTTAGTAGGCCGATGCGTTGACCATGGCACTATCGGGACACAACGGCCAACTTCCTTGCAGGACCCATCTATACACGCTCCTCGTCAGACGCAAATTCCCTTCTTCGCCGCACACCACATACGCTGTACCCCCGTCCAATATTCCACTCGCTCGCAGCTACAATGTATTCCCGCGAGGATTTGTACGATGACGTGAGTCTAGCATTGACTGTCAATGGCCCTTCGAGACTTGAATAATTATACAGGATGTTTTAGGAGGAATAGTAAAGATTGTACGAGGTGGTAGTATGGACAAATTGCAGAAAAATGCCATATAGCATGTGTCCAATATTTTATTGAGTACATGGCCCTTCGAGACTTGAATAATTATACAGGATGTTTTAGGAGGAATAGTAAAGATTGTACGAGGTGGTAGTATGGACAAATTGCAGAAAAATGCCATATAGCGTCAATGGCCCTTCGAGACTTGAATAATTATACAGGATGTTTTAGGAGGAATAGTAAAGATTGTACGAGGTGGTAGTATGGACAAATTGCAGAAAAATGCCATATAGCATGTGTCCAATATTTTATTGAGTACATGGCCCTTCGAGACTTGAATAATTATACAGGATGTTTTAGGAGGAATAGTAAAGATTGTACGAGGTGGTAGTATGGACAAATTGCAGAAAAATGCCATATAGCATGTGTCCAATATTTTATTGAGTACATACAGCTGGGTTCAATGTATTTTCGTTTCGTTTGTTGATCCTTACAGGACCCCGTGGTCTACACTACCCTGCCGCCTGGGGCAGACGCGCGGGGTAGCCGCGAGGTCCAAGGCGCCTTGCCACGGTCTGTGCGGCTCCCCTCGTCGGAGGTTCGAGTCCTCCCTCGGGCATGGCTTTGTGTGTTGTCCATAGTGTAAGTTAGTTTAAATTAGATTAAGTAGTGTGTAGGCTTAGGAACCGATGACCTAAGCAGTTTGGCCCCATAAGACCTTACCACAAATTTCCAATTTATCTACACTTCCTTGAAATTGAGCTTCCACCATTGTTGGAAGAGATTCCTTTGGCAACAAAAATGCGTATGTTCCTCCAGCATGATGGGGCTCCTGCACATTCTAGTCGTCAGCGGACACATCATCGAAATATAATGCTTCCCGGATGATGGTTCAGTAGATGTGGGCACTTTTCTTGGCCACCAAGGTCCCAGGACCTTATCCCTTTGGATTTTTACCTATGAGGACGGTTGAAAGGCGAAGTGTACAAGAAAAAGTAAAGCCGATTTGATCGTTCGGATTATGAATAGTTCAGCCCTCATAAAAGAACGCAAGCTTAGAAGAGCTACACGTGGTGTTATCAAGAGAAGTCAAAAGTGCATGGAAGATGGTGGGGGAATTTTGGAATAACAACTTTGAAAATCATTTGCCTATGCTTTGATTTTGTTAGGATTGCGTACTAACAGCTCTATCTCTGTACTCAGTAAAAAGTAGGTACATTTATATGGAATTTTTTATGCAATTCGTCTATACTACCATCTGCTAAAATGTCTATTACTCCTCCTGAAACACCCTCTATATGCATATATGCGTGGTGTATGTTCTTTGGGATATGTCCGAAAGAAAAGACACCACGAATCCAGGTTCGAACCTGGTCAGGCAGAAATTTTCATCTACTACCGTAGCCGTCGTTTGGCGCCCTGTGACAACCTGGAGAGCTGTCCTTCGATATTTAATTCATTAAAAAGGCTGTCTGTTTAGATTAGTAGAGTCTGTCCTTTCGGACATATCCGAAAAAACAGACACACCACACACACACACACACACACACACACACACACACACACATAATTTGACTCGTTCCACGTCATTACGAAATATCGTATTCATGATCCATGGAACTAGTATTAATCTAATCTACACATATTTTTATATCTTAAGTGCTATTCGGAAATTTTTGGGAACTCAGTGACAGCGACGGACTGGAGTTGAATTAAACTGCCCATTTCGCTAGATATAGTTGTAATTTTCTGAACAATTCATGTTTAATAAGTGACAGCGAATTGAAAAATTTATCTTTGCGAGAGGTTACTTTATACGTTAACTACAGTGTCTCTCTTCGTTTACTTCGTTGGAAATCTACTTTCTTCTACCCTACCCTATACTACAGCAATGAGTGAATGCTTACATTCTTGATACCTCACAGTATGTGCTACTGCAACTGTAGCCGAAGATTCATATCCCGCTGGAAAATTATATTTCACGTCAGATGGTTTTGCTCCTCCTCTACTGTCACTGGAAATGATCACAACGAAACTGGGTACAGGAATCCTACGGAACCCTTGAGTTCATAGTGCGGTGTTGTGCAGATGAAAATAGTAGTTTTTCTCAATTATCAGATGACAGACGGAGTTTATAAGATTCAACTAATTATGACTGCATTATTAATTGTTGTTTCACAGGCCCTTTTCTGACGCTTATTGTAACAATTTTTTGAATGTTAGAGTTGTGAGAATAGAAACCAGATTTTCGCCATATGGAATATTCGAATTCGCCTGTATTACAAGTAATTACACTATAACCTCTAAACCTAGTTACAGAAATGCGAATAAGACATATAATAAGGATATTCCGGCCCTTGCCAGCTAAAACTTTGAAACGAAACTTTAGTCACTTCCGAGGTCACTCACGAAACACATCAGCTGGTATTCTTCCTGGTAGTATAACTGCAACTTGGCGAAAACGCAGAATATGTTTGGCAACTCTGTGACCGTCGAGTTACTTCCTTGAGGGCACAGAACTATCCCTCTAAATTCACTTGATATTGTTGTGTCATTTCAATTGAATGTGAGTGATTTTCTCTTGAGATGTGATATAAGGATATCAGTTATTACTTTTGAGTCAACGAAAAACGTTCCGCACTGAAAATAGAACTACTCTCGTCTCTTATGTTGCAGTTTATCTGTCATAGCGGTACTCCTACACCAGACGTCTGAACCTTGCCTGTTAAATGCAAATGTCTCATGATGGTTAAATGGTAATCCATCGCTTATATCAGTAGTCGAGACTTCCTTAATGTGGAAAACCATTCATGCCAGAAAAATCTTTGTTGAAACAAAAATATCTTTTTCTGGTGTATTTTTCCCAATATCACTCGCTCCAAGCAAAGTTCAAATCTTTCGAGCTGCCTCCTCTGCATTCATCCCTCCATTACCGAAAGTAAATATTGTGATGCAGATGTTACACCTTTTTCCACTTGCGACCCAATTTTACAACGCTTAACTGTATATCATGATTTTCAAGTATGCAAAATCTAGTGCTTAACTGCAACATGATAACTGGAACTTCAGATTCGAAAATGACAGTTGATACATACACTGGCAGCGTGGCGCCGCGTTCACATGGGCGTCGCCGGATTTCAGGCGGCGGGTGGCGTCTGGCCGGTGGCCGGTAGCCGCTGCAGCGCGAGGAAACGCTCAAGCGTAAGCTGTTCCGATCGCGACGCAGCTACGAGCTGTTCTACGGAACTGTTTCTGGAAGTATTTGTTATTACTAGTGGGTAGAATGTGAAACAAATTATCTTCGATGTTCAGTCAGATTCATTACTTTATAACTTTAGACGAGGGCCAAAATATGGCAAAAATGGAGACACGGTTGGACGCGAACACGTGACTTTAAGTTTAGAATGTACGATGATTACCACTTTTTTATTGTATTATTATAATGACTTGGTACTATCACGATATTTCAGTAGACCATAGTCAAATCATCGTGTAATAAAGGCTGCAAAAGGGAGAAAAAATTAATTATAATAACAGAAAAAGAAATAAAAGGAAAAGATAAACCCGAGAACGTAGACGACAAACCACCACCAAGCGCAGAAGATATGTATCAACAAGTATTTTAATATGGTTTTTTAGTCACTTTTAAATTTTTTCTGAATATTTTAGTTTTTCTTATTTTTGTAGTTTGTGTCTTTTATATAGTTTTATAGTTCGTAATTGAATCTAAAAGTAGAAGGAAAACAAAACAAGATTACATTCGAAATATGCAATCTAAGAAAAATCCCCAGTTGAGTGCAAGGAGTGTATACGCTCACATGAAATATACTTCATCGATATACATTTGACAATAGAACTGGAGCGATGCTGAGTCGAAACACAAAACGAACAGCAAAACCAGGACAAGACAAGCCGAAGCAGAGCAGATTGGAACATACGTCACAAAGTAAAACAATTACCAGAATAAATTAAATTAACCAACATCTTGCCGACGGAAAACAAGATTCAACATGTTGGCGAAGAATCGCGATATTGAGGCGTTTGCAAGCATATGCTTGATCATATACTGCATGAAGTTCATGTGATAGCCCCTCCTCGCCTTCTACAACATAATGAACGAAGTGTCCCAGCAACCACCTACATCTACATCTACATCTACATGACTACTCTGCAATTCACATTTAAGTTCTTGGCAGAGGGTTCGTCGAACCACAATCATACTATCTCTCTACCATTCCACTCCCGAACAGCGCGCGGGAAAAACGAACACCTAAACCTTTCTGTTCGAGCTCCAATTTCTCTTATTTTATTTTGATGATCATTCCTACCTATGTAGGTTTGGCTCAACAAAATATTTTCGCATTCGGAAGAGAAAGTTGGTGACTGAAATTTCGTAAATAGATCTCGCCGCGACGAAAAACGTCTTTGCTGTAATGACTTCCCTCCCAATTCGCGTATCATATCTGCCACACTCTCTCCCCTACTACGTGATAATACAAAACGAGCTGCCCTTTTTTGCACCCTTTCGATGTCCTCCGTCAATCCCACCTGGTAAGGATCCCACACCGCACAGCAATATTCTAACAAAGGACGAACGTATGTAGTGTAAGCTGTCTCTTTAGTGGACTTGTTGCATCTTCTAAGTGTCCTGTCAATGAAACGCAACCTTTGGCTCGCCTTCCCCACAATATTATCTATGTGGTCTTTCCAACTGAAGTTGTTCGTAAATTTAACACCCAGGTACTTAGTTGAATTGACAGCCTTGAGAATTTTACTATTTATCGAGTAATCGAATTCCAACGGATTTCTTTTGGAACTCATGTGGATCGCCCCACACTTTTCGTTATTTAGCGTCAACTGCCACCTGCCACACCATACAGCAATCTTTTCTAAATCGCTTTGCAACTGATACTGGTCTTCGGATGACCTTACTAGACGGTATATTACAGCATCATCTGCGAACAACCTAAGAGAACTGCTCAGATTGTCACCCAGGTCATTTATATAGATCAGGAACAGCAGAGGTCCCAGGACGCTTCCCTGGGGAACACCTGATATCACTTCAGTTTTACTCGATGATTTGCCGTCTATTACTACGAACTGCGACCTTCCTGACAGGAAATCACGAATCGAGTCGCACAACTGAGACGATACCCCATAGGCCCGCAGCTTGATTAGAAGTCGCTTGTGAGGAACGGTGTCAAAAGCTTCCCGGAAATCTAGAAATACGGAATAAACTTGAGATCCCCTGTCGATAGCGGCCATTACTTCGTGCGAATAAAGAGTTAGCTGCGTTGCACAAGAACGACGTTTTCTGAAACCATGCTGATCACGTATCAATAGATCGTTCCCTTCGAGGTGATTCATAATGTTTGAATACAGTATATACTCCAACCTAACGGTAAGGGTTATCGACCATGGAAAGAAAGAATAATCTGTGCGCAATATGATGTCCGTAGTGTAGGCAGTCTCAGAAGATCGAGTAAGGAAGGCCAATTGTGTCCTGATCCAAGACCAGTTTTCCTTATGACCGCCACAAGTAAGGCGATGCCGTATCGTATCGGGAGACGTACAACGGCTACATAAATCCGTGTCACTTAGCCCGATGCGGAGAAGTCGCTCGTCCGTTGGAATCAAGTTATTTACTCCCTTATACCACGAGAACGCTACGGACATCGGCAAAATCGGAAGACTGATACGGAACCAAACTGTCGTCCAGGTTATTTGCGGCGAGTCTCTTTCACCGAGGTTCGGCCAAGGGACTGCTTCCTCACGAGTCTTTAGGTATTTCATAGTGAGGACAGGTTTCCATAAGATGTGAGCCCCGAAATAGCTCACTGTAAGATAGAAGTCACGAATGTGTTTTAACTTATAATTTATGCGACCAACATCAATCACTAGACCAGCGGCTCACACAACACGAAAAGATCTGGAAAGTAGACAACACTTCCTCCGGACACTTGTGCATCTTACAGTGTTGTCAGATTGTGCAGATGGCAGGACTTAGGGTTGTCACGAGCAGTCGGTTTTATTGGCCACCTTAAGTGAACGACTCGGACTTAGTCTCTGTGGAGGCCGACCAGCGGTCAGTTTTTATGTCTAAGACCGTACATATGAATAGTATGTAAGTAAAAGACTGTTACACGGTGATCACAGGACTCTAAGTGCATAAAATGCTTATGGAATTCTGTTAGTATGTTTGTGTGTACAGACTACTTCAGCTAGAAATCAATAGTCATTCCTAGAATTTTTGCATCTGTTAGGCAGTCTATTAAGGTGCTGTCTGCATTTACTTTAACACTGTCATTTTCTTGCTTCTAACTGAGATTAATATCATTGTTACTTTATCGCTTATTAATCAGTTGCAAGCTTCCCTGAGAGCGTCACCTGCTTTCTCTGCAAGGGTTTCTATTCTTTGCTCGGCGACTATAATATTGCTGTCGTCGGCAAAGAGAATTTTTTCCTCATGACTAGCACTACCGGAGAAGTCATTGATGTATGTCAGGAACAGAGCTACTAATTTTACGTTAGAAGGTCAGAAACGTTATTTCTTATGAATATGATTAAAAATTTTTATGAGAACTGTTGATCCTTGTTGGACTGAAATGGCTGTCCATACTTTCATGATTCCACTGAAATAAAATGAATTTATACAGTTTTCATGGTCTATCAGTGGCATATGGGATAAGAAAGTTGATAGGTGGGAGTTACATGTGAGGTTTTTGTGTGCATGTGTGTGTTTGTGTTGTATGTGTCTATCTTTGTTTGGCTTGTCGTTATTTTCTGTAAAGCCGAAAGATTTGTGCAACAAAACAGAGATCGCCATTTGTAACTTTACTTTTTTTGCAAGTGCCTTACATCTATATTTTACACCTCCAGCGAGATAAGAGCCCACAATAACAATGCTTTGTGGGATTCTGTATGTAGAGAGTGCGAAGCAGTGTGTAGATGGACAAGGGAACAGGAAATGAAGCTGTTTGCGGAGTATGTATGAGTTGCGTTCCTTTTCTTTTCTTGATGTGAACGGTGAAGCCAGACGAATCAGTAACAACACTGAGAAACTTTAAAATCATTATAAAGTATCAAGTATATGTTTTTGTGCAAGCTCTACACCTCTTCCTACGAGCACACGTTCATGCCGCTAACGTGAAAGATATGTCTTCTACTGAACAAGTGCCCATAGCTCATAAGGTATGCATTTTAGTGCACATATTTACTGGATTTTTTTGTTTCAGTCAGTAATATCACGACTGAAAACTGCCTACCCTTCAATCTTAACAACAACTTTACCGGTACATGTATTCCGCTCTCATAGGTATCAGAACGAATTACATTGATAACTTTCGACTCAGTAATTCCATTTTTGGATCTCTTATCTCAAACTGATACATTTACTCTTCTCCATCATCATGGCGGAATCTCCCTGTATGTACGGCGCATAGTTGCGCTTTTGGCTCTTACGATTCCAGAAAGCAAAGCAACACGTTGTATGGAGATGGCCTTTGCCCGCAGTAGGATATAAACACACGGCCCAGCCAGTGGATGAGAAGTTAGTACCTCGCCATTGAAGAGTTCGCCGATTCCCTGATACGTTACTCCACTCTCTGAACCTGGACTTTGGCATGGGACTTTGATCTTGTTTGTCGTTTAAGAGGACTCTGGTCTCGTTCATCACTTCTAGTTAGGACTTATATTACTTACACTCGTAACGTTCTGTCGTAAGTGTGTGTTTGTCCATGTAGTGTCCAGCGGTTGGCAGGAAAGAATTAACAATCAAGTTTTGAACACACTTTATTATCACTAAAACGCATTCATTGTTCTTTTAGTCAGTTTGTCCGCTTTTCATCCAAGTCGACGGACACGTGAAGTGAACAGTGGTGAAGTGAACAGTTTCACTACCTTCTCAACGTATTTCGGATAAGTATACGAGAAACGAAAACAAAAGACTGAAATTTTTCGTTTTCAAGTATCATGTGTTTCGATCCATAGTCGTCTCTCTCCTCCAGTTTCTTACTTCTATAGCTTGCTCCAGTACCATAAAAGATATTCCTTTATATGTGACTACATGTCATATCACCCCATACCTTCTTCTTTTTACTGTTATATCCATGTTTGTCCAATTTATGTGGCAGAAGATTTTAGAAATTTCCATTAGTCCTCAAATGAACTTCCTATTGTGGTATTCAGTATCGCAGAAAGTTTAGCTCAGACAACTTCAACCGTATGTCTTCATTCCTCAGTACTTCAGTGTTCAACTTCTTTGCATACTGATACTTCTGGAAGAATCGTTCAGTAATCAACCTACTCTTCACCATTTATAAATTGTTATGAAGGTCCTTATCGGCTTCTGGGTTCGCCTTGCAATCCAGTAACCAACATCTGACTCTCTGCCTGACCATGATGTAATCGAGCTCGAATGTTCTGTTGTCTCCATACCTTTTCCATGGGTACGTCCCCTTCTTGTGATTTATGGATGTATATTCGCTATTATTAGCTAAAATCTATTGCAGAATCCAATTAATCTTTCTCCTCTCTTACTCTCACTACGGAGCCATTATTTTACCTTAACTCTTTCGTCTCTTCCTTCCCCTACTACCGCTTTATAATTACGTTAGATCTTTAGATTATCATCTCTTTTTACCCGATCAGTATCCTTAAATGTACACCCGAACCACTAATATTGGCGCTGCACTGTTGTCGATCCGATTACAACAACACTATTATCGATCTGTTCGCAGTAACTCAGTATCTGTCCTACTTTGCTATTCATAACGAATAATTTTCCCGCTACACCATTTTTTGCTGCTCTTCGTCTGACAAGTAATCCTTATTTTCTTTCCATTTCACTTCTTTGGTCCCCAGTATATCTAGACAGTATCTAAACTGAGCGTCTGTATTTCTCTTTTCAGATTTTCTAGCCTCCCTACCATATGCAGACTTCTGACATTGTACACTGCGACACGTAGTATGTTTCCCTTTCATGTTTATTCAAACTTTTTATCATAGTACTCTCTCCCATCACCTCTTTGCAGTCTCCTCCTGGAGATCCGAGTTTGGCGCTAATCCAGTATCTTTTACCAAAAAAAGACCATCATGACACTCTTTGAACTACAGCTCACAAGTGCAGCAGATTTACTATTAGACATAAAAAGTTCCATTGATAGAATGTAAGTGGTTGTGGAAGTGTCATTATTGTTTGTAGTTCTTATGCCATTGATCAATAATCATAAAAGGATTGTCATAAATGATGTACACATTTACGGTCTAACAATTACTTCACAGCAAGGTCAGACTTGAATTTCGCATGTGCTTCAAACCGGCTTTAACAATGCAGAATATAGGTTGCATACTCAACCGGTTGCTTTCAAACATGGGCCTAATGGTGGCCGCAAGCTCGTGAAGAGGAAATGTAGGGTGAAGAAAGTCCACACAGAAATGCACTAAATGTATTTTGCTACTACTATTTTATGATTATCATATAAACAAGAAAGAGAAAATATTCGATATTCTCAGGATGTGACTGGCTTCTATTGCTACAACAAATTTGACATGCGGTCATGCCTCCAAAGACAGCACACAGTTTGTAGCCCGTGACAGCACCCCTCTTGCAGAGCTTAGCACGCTCTGATTCATTGTTCAGATCCATCGCCGCAATTCTGTGTCACGGGCTCTTTGTGGCACACTTTTTCACCCTGCCACGCAAAGAATCGCGTCCGTACCTAGGTTTCATCCAAGGAAAGCCAGAAGCTTACATTTGAGTTATTTGCCGCACTGCTGAAAAAATTTCTTTATGTAAAAGAAGCAAAGCTTACCCAAGTAGAGTTTGGAAAAACTTTATACTTTATGCATAAGAAATTACAAACTACGGATTTTGGATCCACATGTTTCTTTGGTTCGCAAGCGTTCTCAAACGATTGCAGGGAAGCTATTCTGTAAAAATATTTGACTTTTTCGCATATTTTAGTTCACATCGCGTACTGACGCTAAAGTTACTATCTTTTCGTTATTTGTGAGATTTATTACGATACTTCGAAGTTATGTGACGCAATACCAATTTTTAGAATAATTTGCGGTGAATTATGAGTGGTAACTGAGTTTACTCATCTGAGGGAAGCAGAAATTTGGTACTCTGAGACTGTCGTCTTTTTTTCGAAATTAATCTGCCACAGCAGAAGTCTTCCGAAATCTTCTTCAGTCATTCACAAGGAATTCCCCTTCAAGGCATCAGGCGAAACAATTGTGGAAAAGTCTGTTTTCTTCTTTAGAAAGCTCGCAAATTCACCAGTGCTTGTGAAGAATGCTGCTGCTTCTCGGTTGACGCACTTTAGGGTTCATTGCTAATAGCCATTGCTGCATGAGAAATGTAGGTAACGGAAATAATTTTGTTGTGATCAGCTGTAAGGTGCCAGACTACAAATCCAAATGTCTCGGGTTTGAATCCCGTTCAGTCATAAGATTTTTATATGTAACCTACCATTTCTTTCAGCTGTAGCAATGTTGGCTGATGTGAAAAACGACGAGTTACACTAGGGTTCGGAATCCACCGTAAACTTGTGTCCCGCTACAACTGGTTGCGTAATTCATCTGAAAGGTAGGAGGAAGATCAAAGGAAACCATCTCCAACCATGCCAAATAGAGCACTCTGGTGGTCAACAATCTTCGGGTTGATGACAGCTTTACTGTTTTACTTAAGACCAGGTTCTCATTTAAATGAGCAAAAAGTAGGCAAAGTTTGGAATTTTTTTAGACAATGTTTGGGGACTATGACTGATCATCCTGTGAACTTTCTTTCAGATTTTCAATAAAAAAACAAAATCGCGCCAGTGATTATGGATTGGTCAAGGGCCTGCGTGCAGTATAACCCCTAGGAGTTATCTAAAATCAAAAATGGAAAAATGAGTTGATACCAAATCAAATTTATGGTAGCTTATAGCTAACCACAACGAAATAGTCCTAAATTTAAAAAATATGATGCTAACTCGAACTTTGAGTCGGACCTTTGGCATTTTCTCACACTTTATGGCTTTACAAAATATAGTTAATATTCTTCTCGAAAAAAGTCTATTTAACGTTTCGGGAAAACTTTTACAAGCATTACTAGCTCAGTTGCATAAAAATGCGTGATATCATATAATTTTTATGTCAATTACCATAAATCTGAAGGTACATTCTCAAAATTCAGAATGTTTAATCCAATGTGACGGACCAAAAATTATGTTTTGACCAATTTTGACCAGAATTTCACCAAAAAAGTATTCTCGTTACTTACGTTCAGTCTGCAATTCCAGGACCGTGTATCAACCCTTCCTCTAACTGGAATTCTTCCTGGAGAGCAATTCCCTCGTTCTTCTTGGCGAGGAAATTCGATTTAGTTGAGCTGGATGTACTGCGGCAGCCTGCAAACGTTGTTCGTCAGCTTTTTCGGCGAACGTCGCGACGCGACAAGTATTCTGGTGTTTCTGGCCGAGAGCGTCCCACGGCGGACGTGACACTGCTTCGGACAACGGGCTGTAGAAACTTGTATAACGCACGGATTCAAAACCCTTTTCGTCCCAACCTCTAAACACATATACCTTTCAAAAAATTCAGTAAGAAATCGGTGAGCATTTTGAATGAGAACCTGGCCTCCGATTTTTTTTCTAATTAACTACTCACCCGAAATCGATGAAACTGGCGTTACTTCTCGACGTAATCGCCCTGCAGACGTACACATTTTTCACAACGCTGACGCCATGATTCCATGGCAGCGGCGAAGGCTTCTTTACGAGTCTGTTTTGACCACTGGAAAATCGCTGAGGCAATAGCAGCACGGCTGGTGAATGTGCGGCCACGGAGGGTGTCTTTCATTGTTGGAAAAAGCCAAAAGTCACTAGGAGCCAGGTAAGGTGAATAGGGAGCATGAGGAATCACTTCAAAGTTGTTATCACGAAGAAACTGTTGCGTAACGTTAGCTCGATGTGCGGGTGCGTTGTCTTGGTGAAACAGCACACGCGCAGCCCTTCCCGGACGTTTTTGTTGCAGTGCAGGAAGGAATTTGTTCTTCAAAACATTTTCGTAGGATGCACCTATTACCGTAGTGCCCTTTGGAACGCAATGGGTAAGGATTACGCCCTCGCTGTCCCAGAACATGGACACCATCATTTTTTCAGCACTGGCGGTTACCCGAAATTTTTTTGGTGGCGGTGAATCTGTGTACTTCCATTGAGCTGACTGGCGCATTGTTTCTGGATTGAAAAATGGCATCCACGTCTCATCCATTGTCACAACCGACGAAAAGAAAGTCCCATTCATGTTGTCGTTGCGCGTCAACATTGCTTGGCAACATGCCACACGGGCAGCCATGTGGTCGTCCGTCAGCATTCGTGGCACCCACCTGGATGACACTTTTCGCATTTTCAAGTCGTCATGCAGGATTGTGTGCACAGAACCCACAGAAATGCCAACTCTGGAGGCGATCTGTTCAACAGTCATTCGGCGATCCCCCAAAACAATTCTCTCCACTTTCTCGATCATGTCGTCAGACTGGCTTGTGCGAGCCCGAGGTTGTTTCGGTTTGTTGTCACACGATGTTCTGCCTTCATTAAACTGTCGCACCCACTAACGCACTTTCGACACATCCATAACTCCATCACCACATGTCTCCTTCAACTGTCGATGAATTTCAATTGGTTTCACACCACGCAAATTCAGAAAACGAATGATTGCACGCTGTTCAAGTAAGGAAAACGTCGCCATTTTAAGTATTTAAAACAGTTCTCATTCTCGCCGCTGGCGGGAAATTCCATCTGCCGTACGGTGCTGCCATCTCTGGGACGTATTGACAATGAACGCGGATTCATTTTAAAACAATGCGCATGTTTCTATCTCTTTCCAGTCCGGAGAAAAAAAATCGGAGGCCTTAGCAGTTGAATGCACGTATTTCCGGTCAGTAGAGATACGTTTACCAACCTTATGAAGAATTTCAAAGTTACCAAATAAATAATATCAGAATGCTGAGACTTCTCCACGCACAGCACGCGGTAGCGAACACATTCCGCCAGTTGTTGGTACATCAAAGGAAACGGAGCGTTCTACGCGCTCGCGCTCACTTTAGGCACGACTGCACCCACGTGTGTACGTGTGTAAGGAGCTGTGCAGCGGTGCTTCGCTCCTAGTGGCCGCAGTTGGACCACGTTCTGGGTCGCTGCTGGAAGGAGTAACCATTGCCAATGCTGCATTCATTGTGCTGTATTGTCATTTAAAAAAGAAGAAAAAGCCGTCGTCATTCGGTAACACCAGTGATAATAAGCAGGGCAGTGTACAGTGGGAATAATCTCATCGGTGAATTGCTTGCTGACAATAATGTATAGTTCGGAAGCTTTTATCAATCCATATCTATTGTGTATGAAGCATGAAGAATGGACACAAACTGCACGGCTGCAGTATATTACAGAGAGAGGCTGGCCATAACTTTGCGTTTACTGGCAACTGAAGATTCCTTAATGGGCCTCAAGTACCTATTCAAGATAACTAAAATGTATCAACGGGTTTTATCAAAGTTTCCGTATCGTTCTTCGCATCATCGGCTTTGTAACCGACACCATTCATAACACGTTGCCACTTGTCATTATTTTTATTTTTGTGTGATAATTTTTGTCCTCGAGCTCCCACGATTCTTCGTTTCTCTTCGGAGACCTGTAAGTTATTCAGATACATTGCAGTTGCTGTCCGTACTTAGCGAAAATACGCTGCTGCGACGCGAATACAGGCAGGCAATGGGTCACTGCACCCGTGAACAGAAAGCCAGTTGAGAAATATGTGGAAACTGTTTACTTGTAACGCTGCACTGTGCATGGCATTGCTGTGTCATATGACTCACAATTATGAAAAAAATGTTGTTTATCTTTTGCATGTGTTTCTCTCCGAAAACTAGCTTCAGTGCACATAGTAAACTCTTGTCGGTTGTCACTGGCTCATGTCTCCACTGGGAATGTTTCATAACATTCTGAGGATTCTATTTCCGGTATGATTCAGAATCCTGCGAAATACTGTCCCGCAAGCGCCAGCTTCAAGACGCAATGTCACTAACTGAAGGCTCAGTGTTGTGGACTCATCTGAATTGCAAAGTCCAGGCGCACCTCTGCGACAATCAATCACGGCATTGCATCCCAGTGCGTACAGCAGCATTCTGCAAAAAATGCTCAGTGACCCTGCAATGGGATTAGCGCTGCTGCTTCGTGCGTCTACCACGTAATACGATTTTGCGTAAGTTTCTACGGCAACGCCTCATTGTTGTCGAAACTCTATAGAATACTACTGTTTCGCCTGTAGCAGTTTGCGCATCGAAATTGAGAGCTGTCAGCCGTACTGATAGTTCTCATGGATCTAATTTCGCTCTTTCTGCGATGGGCTTAAGAATACTGCAGCGCATGCTTTTCTTGTCTTCACCTCTTTAACTCTCGGACAAAACCATGATGCTGCTACGCTCGTCATGTGTTCCGTTTCCTTCGCCACGTAATACAGATACTGAAGATTACATGGGTAGATCATGTAACTAGTGAGAATTGGGGAGAAGAGGAATTTGTGGCACAACTTGACTAGAAGAAGCGATCGGTCGGTAGGACATGTTCTGAGGCATCAAGGGATCAGCAATTCAGTATCGGAGGGCAGCGCGGACAATAAAAATCGCAGAGGGAGACCAAGAGATGAAGACACTAAGCAGATTCAGAAGGATGTGGTGTGCAGTAGTTTCTCTGAGATGAAGAAGCTTGCGCAGGATAGAGTAGCGTGGAGAGCTGCATCAAACCAGTCTCTGGACTGAAGACCACAATAACAACACAGATGGTGGACAGAAATACGAAAACACTAAACACATTATCATGCCCAACACGGTGTACGAACACCTTTGTGATTCAAAAGAGCTGGCAGTCGTCTCTGAAAGGATAAATGCAAGTCCTGTACGTGTTTCAAGGGTATATCATTATTCCTACGAAACGCTGACAGGTTCGGGCAACGATGGTGGAGGTGGATAGCGATCAGGCAGCCTTTTCTCGAAAGTATACTACAAAGATTCAGTAGTATTGACATCTGGTGACTGGTGGCCAGGAGAAATGCGACACTTGATCCTTATGCTCACAGAACCTGTCATGGATGAGGCGAGCTGTGTTAACAGCGGCCTTGTCATCTTCGAACTCAGCATACATGTAGGGGACCAAATGTTGCACCATGCGACTGACCTCATCAGCGAAAATGGTCACATAACCCTTGAAAGTAATGCGACCTTTTAGAATTGTGTATGCTGACGCAGGCTCGGCCAGAAATTTTAAACACTGTGAAACAGGACTCATCTGACGAAATGACTTTCTCCCATAGCTCGACCACTTCAGGTTTTATGGCTTTCGGCATCACGTTTTCCTGCTCCGGGCATTTGCGTCACTGGTGTCTGGTTTTGGAATTCCAGATCGACCTGCAGTTTCCTCCTTACGGAGATCCATTAGTGTTGTTTTGGTCCTTACAGAGATCGCGAGTGTGACATTCATTTCTGTAGTGACTTTTGCAGCTGTCATTCTCTTATTTCTCGTCACAGTCCTTCACGATCACTTAACAAACCTCCTTCCGCGTCGTAATTTCGCATTTTATAATTTTCCATTTCCCTGCGTGCGGTATAAAGCTTCGATACGGTGGCCCTGAAATACCAAGCAATTCAGCCAGCTTTGTTACGGAATAACCCACCACACGAGTGCCATCAATTGTGCCACATTCGAATTCACTTAGCTCCGACACAGTGCACAGACAGCTGCACACAACGCTGCTCTGAGCACGAGTAACACTCGCAATGTATTGAGTGCACTGCACAACTGCCGTTCGTGATCAAATACTACAACGCCACCTGCATCCTTGGCTAGCATCTGCATTTACGTTCAAGCATGCATTCCCCTTTTTTATCCAACCCCAGCACATAGTACAGTGTGATTTCCACTCCAAGTGACCTCAGTAAGATTACTTATACACTATGTGATCCAAAGTAACCAGACACACACAAAAACATACGTTTCTCTTATTAGGTGCATTGCGCTGCCACCTACTGCCAGGTACGGCGTATCAGCGACCTCAGTAGCCATTAGACATCGTGAGAGAGCAGAAATGGGAGTTCTGCGGAATTCACGGACTTCGAACGTGGTCTGTTGATTGGGTGTCACTTGTGTCATACGTCTGTACGCGAGATTTCCACACTCCTAAACAGCCCTATGTCCACTGTTTCCGATGTGATAGTGAAGTGGCCGGCCGAGGTGGCCGAGCGGTTCTAGGCGCTACAGTCTGGAACTGTGCGACCGCTACGGTCGCAGGTTCGAATCCTGCCTCGGGCATGGTAGTGTATGATGTCCTTAGGTTAGTTAGGTTTCAGTAGTTCTACGTTCTAGGGGACTAATGACCGCAGCAGTTAAGTCCCATAGTGCTAAGAGCAATTTGAACCATTTTTTTTATAGTGACGTGGAAATGTGTAGTGGCACCTACATTAGAAAAGCGTACGGGCCAGCCTCGTTTGTTGACTGACAGAGACCGCCGACAGTTGAAGAGATGTCGTAACGTGTAATAGGAAGACATCTATCCAGACCATCAGACAGGAATTCCAAACTGCATCAGGATCCACTGCCAGTACTATGACAGTTAGGCAGGAGTTGAGAAAACATGAATTTCATGGTCGAGCGGCTGCTCATAAGTCACACATCATGCCGGTAAATGCCAAACGACGCCTCGCTTGGTGTAAGGAGCGTAAACATTGAACGACTGAACAGTGGAAAAACGTTGGGAGACTCACATAAACGCTGTGATACTGGAAACTGTGCGCAAGACGGGTCCCAAAACAGCTGACAGAGCAGGACAAGAAAAATCAGGTCAATAGGGCCCGCGAGTTTCTTGAACGACTTGAACTGGAGGTGAAGACCTTCTATGCTCTATTGTGACTGGAGATGAAACGTGGGCGGCTCATGACGCTCCTGAGACAAAATGATAGCCATCACAGTGGCGTGTCAGTAATTTTTCATAATTGGAATTAATGGAATAAAAGGAAATCCGCAATATCGGGTGAGTATGGTGAGTAAGGCAATACCTCCCACCCAAATCATTAATTTTTTCCAGCGCTCATCTCGCACAGTGTGCGGTTGCATTATAGTGTTCCCGGGTTCGATTCCCGGCGGGGTCAGGGATTTTCTCTGCCTCGTGATGGCTGGGTGTTGTGTGCTGTCCTTAGGTTAGTTAGGTTTAAGTAGTTCTAAGTTCTAGGGGACTGATGACCATAGATGTTAAGTCCCATAGTGCTCAGAGCCATTTGAACCATTTGAACCATTATAGTGCTGCAGGTTAACGCCATTTCTGTTAACAAGCGTTGGGCACTTATCAATTAAAGATTGATTTACTCGATCCAGTTCACAGTAAAGGTCTGTACCCACTGTTTATCCAGGTTTCAACACATCTAAGTGAAAGACCCAGAGAATTCTCTAACAAATACACAAAAGCGCCTTTTATGGGTGGAAGCCATGCTTAGCTGTACTTTCTGGCGATTTATTCGGACAGAGCCACGGCTTTTTGGGTTTTTGATTATCATAGAGAAGCCATATGACATGTCCAGTGATCAAGGTATCAAAGCCGACCGGAGTGGCCGTGCGGTTCTAGGCGCTACAGTCTGGAGCCGAGCGACCGCTACGGTCGCAGGTTCGAATCCTACCTTGGGCACGGATGTGGTGTGATGTCCTTAGGTTAGTTAGGTTTAATTAGTTCTAAGTTCTAGGCGACTGATGACCTCAGAAGTTAAGTCGCATAGTGCTCAGAGCCATTTGAACCGTCTGAACCAAGGTATCAAAAAACGTTTCTATATTGTGTCGCTGAAGCAAAAAGTTGCATGCGGTAGATCGGTTAGCTTTGTTCGTTTTTACCAACCTGCTCCATATGTTCTTGGATGATCGGCCAATTTTGGTTAATGTCACTGTCTAAAGTTGTTGGTCTTCCTGATCGATACAACTCGGCTGAAGAGCAATTCGGGGATGGCGATTGCATCTTTCAACACTGTCGAGCACCTGTTCATAATGCATGGCCTGCGGTGGAGTGGTTACACAATAATAAAATCCCTGTAATGGACTGGCCTGCACAGAGTCCTGACCTGAATCCTATAGAACACCTTTGGGATGTTTTGGAACACCGGCTTCGTGCAAGGCCTCACCGACCGACACCGATACCTCTCCTCAGTGCAGCACTCCGTGAAGAATGGGCTGCCATTCCCCAAGAAACCTTCCAGCACCTGATTGGGTGTACGCCTGCGACGATGGACGCTTTCATCAAGGCTAAGGGTGGGCCAACACCATACTGAAATCAAGCATTACCCATGGAGGGCGCCACAAAGTTGTAAGTCATTTTCAGCCAGGTGTCCGGTTACTATTGATCACATAGTGTATGTCTATAATTCAGGTTACTGAAGGTGCTTCATAATAAATTGAAGTGAAACGTGTATGGCAAAATATAAATAGCATTATTTCAGTTGCAAGTAGACGTAACTCTAAAGTCGTCAATATACCGGGTGATCAAAAAGTCAGTATAAATTTGAAAACTTAATAAACCACGGAATAGTGTAGATAGAGAGGTAAAAATTTACACATATGCTTGGAATGGCATGGGGTTTTATTAGAACAAAAAAAAACACCCCATATTGCTAGACACATGAAAGATCTCTTGCGCGCGTCGTTTGGTGATGGTCGTGTGCTCAGCCGCCACTTTCGTCATGCTTGGCCTCCCAGGTCCCCAGACCTCAGTCCGTGCGATTATTGGCTTTGGGGTTACCTGAAGTCGCAAGTGTATCGTGATCAACCGACATCTCTAGGGATGCTGAAAGACATCATCCGGCGCTAATGCCTCACCATAACTCCGGACACGCTTTACAGTGTTGTTCACATTATTCCTCGACTACAGCTATTGTTGAGGAATGATGGTGGACATATTGAGCATTTCCTGTACAGAACATCATCTTTGCTTTGTCTTACTTTGTTATGCTAATTATTGCTATTCTGATCAGATGAAGCGCCATCTGTCGGACATTTTTTGAACGTTTGTATTTTTTTAGTTCTAATAAAACCCCATGTCATTCCAAGCATGTGTGTCAATTTGTACCTCTCTATCTACATTATTCCGTGATTTATTCGGTTTTCCAATTTATACTGACTTTTTGATAACCCGGTACTAAACATCAGAGGCATTCTTGGCTAATGATTTTATATTCTCCGAAACTTTATTTACAAAAAATGTTAGTTTGTGGTTCTTGCTGTTAAGATGTCGCACTCCAGGGAATGTTTCCTTCTTTCTTGGAGCTATGACAAGTGAAAAACAAAATCTTACAAAAAAGCTTTTGTGTAAAATGGATGTATCGTGATACTTGATAAATCTAATGAAAAGTCGAGTGTCTTCTGTACAGTAAAGCACTTACAGCAGAGAGAATGAAACCTTGCGAATTGAAAGACCACTTTGGAAGAAGTCAGAGTCCACTAAAAAGACAGAACTCTTCAAGCGCAAAGAAGCTGCACTGAAAGTTCACACATGGATTCATCGCGATAGTCTTCCCAGTCAACAGAGGTTGGTCTTGAAGCTTCATGTTGATCAGTTCTTCGAATGGCTGAACCAAGAACCCTCCTACAGAAGCAAAGTATAGCATAAAGCTTTGCCTACTGCAAGCAGTGAAGCTAGTTCTGGGACATCAACATCAGGAAAATAAAAAATACTTTTTTTGTAATTAGAAATCACGTCGAGGACGTGAGTTTGACTACTCGTACTTTGGAGACGATGCTAAACGAAATAAGATCAGGTTATTTCTTTGCACTGCAGTTAGATGACTATATACTGTGCACAGTTGCTTGTAAGTATCTAATACATAAAAGATGACGACGTGAAAGAAGAATACTTATTGTCCTAATTACAGTACACTGTTACACACAGCTAAGATGTTTTCCAATCAGTGAAGAGTTCTATTGAGGAAAGTGAGATGCAGTGGCCGAAGTTCTTAGAAAATAATGGTTCAAATGGCTCTGAGCATTATGGGACTTAACAACTGTGATCAACAGTCCCCTAGGACTTAGAACTACTTAAACCTAACTAACCTAAGGACATCACACACATCCATGCCCGAGGCAGGATTCGAACCTGCGACCGTAGCGGTCACGCGGTTCCTACAACCGCACGGCCGCACCAGCCGGCGAAGTTTTTAGAAGTATGTCCATACGCCTTACCTTACTTACTGGGCGTTCGCTCTGCGTTCCAGACATCGATGTTCAATGAGAATCGATTTTCTGCTTTAAAATACCGGGTGGTTATAATTAAAGGGCGGCTACTCACGAAGTCCAGCGTGGGCTGCGATTATCATATGGCACGGAGGCTTGGTAATATGCGTAACCGACATAAGCTAGCAAAAAAAAAGATAAAAGTAGTTCTAATTTTAGCCAGCAGGTACAAATCTGACGTCTCCGGTGCTCGTATTGAATAAATAGCGTAAGTAGCCCTTAATTATCAAATCAACATTATGCCTTTCTGTCTTTTTTGACCTTTCCTGCCACGTCCCGTTTGGGTAATTTCCAAGAATGATCGCCTGTCGAACACGCGGGCTCCTATCGATATCGAACGTTGGACTCTACGCAACTCGAGCGAGTTATGGATGTTGTTTCCAGCGTTCACTAGAGCAACGGCAAAAGACGAACGTTTACTAATTTACAATTAATCACAAATGAAAGTAGTAACTTTACTTACTTTGCTCGTCAGCCACGTCTTCCTCATGCACTATTCCTCGTATTGTAGGAGGATTGACTGAAACGTAATGCCTCCACCTTCGTAACTCTTCAACAGTTGGCAGCATTAGTATGCTGCAGTTACTGTCTTGTACCGTAGCCTCTTCTCTACAGCTCCAGTTGGCGGAAAGCCTTATCATTGAACGGTTATGTTGTTACAGTATAAAGTATGGAACCCTGAGCTGACGATCGGTCAATGCGATTTAAACAACGTGCAGTCATTCAATTCTTGACAACAGAAGGTGTCACTCCAAAGGAGATTTATCAGAGAGTGAAAGCAGTTGATGTGTTGACGTGAGTACTGTGCGTTGTTGGGTGAGTAAGTTTAAAGATGTAGAGGCGGAAACATCTGACATGTGTGATAAACAAAGAGTTGGACGTTCTGTGACAGCAGCCACCGAGTTTCACAAGCAAAATGTTGACAGATTCATTCAGGTCGATCGTCGTATCACTCAGAGAGAAACTGCAAGCACAAACGGCATTTCACAAGAACGTGTGCGTCACATTATTGCTTTGCTTGGCTATCGGAAGATCTATGCACGATGGGTACCCCGGATGCTGACTCCTGAAATGAAAGCGCACAGACTTGAAATTTGCCAGGAACTCCTCTCGCGTTACGAGAATGATGGTGGCTCCTTTCTCCATTCAATAGTGACAGGAGACGAAACGTGAGTACACCATTACGACCTGGAGACGAAACATCAGTCTATGGAATACTGACACAAAGACTCGCCCCAGAACAATAAATTCAAGACGCAGCCCTCAGCTGGAAAAATCATGGTCACAGTGTTCTAGGACGCATGTGGTGTAATCCATATTGATTTCCTTGATCGTGGAACAACAATAAATTCAGAGCGTTACATCACAACGCTGCGAAATCGGAAACGACGGCTAACAAGGATCCGAAAGGAAAAGGGAAATGTTTTTCTTCAGCATGACAATGCTAAACCACACACTTCAAGTGCCACCACAGTAGACTGAATCTCTCCACCATACGGCAACCACCATACAGTCCAGATTTAGCACCGTCTGACTTCCATCTGTTGCCGATAATGAAAGACTATCTGTGGGGACATCATTATGCTTCTGCTGAAGATGTTGAGAGAACTGTGAGAGTGTGGTTGCGGAAACAGAGTCTCGACTTCTTCCGTGACGGCTTCAAAGACTTGTTTATAGTTGGCATAAATGTATCCAATTGGCTGGTGATTAAGTGGAAAAGTGAAAATTGGTAATTAAAGATCACATTCTTAGGATTATTTCTGCGTTTGATTTATTGAAATATTCCCGTCTAAACCCAATTAACGAAGATGGAGGCATTACTTTTCATTCAACCCCAGTATAAACCATGGGTAGCAATCCTTTTTTTCCCAGACCCCGGGTACGTTGTTGCTATGTCAGTCAGAAATATCGAGAGAGTATGGAGCCTCAATTTCTAGACGCAACCTCAGGTTGTGGAAATATAGGTACTGGAAGAGGTAGAGCTCTTCCCTGTTACTTGGAACCTCCCATGTTTTTATCGACGATTCGACACATTTTAACAGGCCTTAAATGTTCTGTCTTTGTGTACAGATGGACTGTTCCATCACATGAATTCAACAGAATACTTCACAAATGATACCGAAATTCTTTTTCTTTAAGGTGTTGTATAACTTAAAGCCGCCTGTTGTTATTTTCGTGCGCACTAGCGGGATTGCCTTTCAATACCACCAAATATCCAAATGTGCTCAACTTCAATTTTCTGCCGTCATTCTCTCTAGTATTTCCTAGCGGCTATATGAGAGTCGTCTACTTCGACAACATTCTTTTGTCTACCGATTGGAACACTCTTGTTCGTGACTATGATGTAACAGACATCTCGGTAGAAACCGTAGCAGTGACACACGGCGTTCGTGGAAAATTTTGTCTTAGAAGCTGTCGTTTGAAGCGTATAGTCTCTTATCTAACTGGAAACAAAAATGATGCTCTTCTCCATCAATAGCGTGCAAATATAGGAGCATGTGTTCTTTCTTACAGAAGTTCCCTTGTGGCACTGTACGCAGTACAAATGCAAAGGAAAATCAACATCCGCACTTGTCTTGTGGAGTTTCACCGAGTAGAGTCCAAGGTATTCAACATAAGTCCTGCTATCCTCATATGGAAGCAATCCGAAGCCGCGACAAAATTTCAAACAACTTTCCACACTACGTAACCGAAGAATTAGATTTCGCCATGTAAGAGTATCGGCACTAGAAACTGCAACGTTTTCACTTATTGCTGTTCAAATGGTTCAAATGGCTCTGAGCACTATGGGACTTAACATCAGAAGTCACCAGTCCCCTAGACATAGAACTACTTAACCTAACTAGCCTAAGGTCATCACACACATCCATGTCCGAAGAAGGATTCGAACCTGCGACCGTAGCAGCAGCGCGGTTCCGGACTGGTATTGCTGTTCAACTGAAAACGATAAACTATGTTTCCCTGCCAACACACTAAACATTTAATATAATTCGCGCCAACAGAGTCGTGTGGTCGACATCGAGTCGTCTGTTCGATATATATCGTTAGGGGCCCGGTCATTCGAGAGGAAGACATTCCTGGAAATTACGCGTATTCCTAATCCATTAATGCTAACATATCTGTGCGTCTTTCTTGCTATCACAGCACGAGATTTGCATCTGCTATCAGAAATTGAAACTATTATTTTCCAACGTAAATCGGTTCCGCACTAACGAATTAGCATACCTAAAACTTCAGCAACGCCTCTCACTCTGGAATTCGGAACTCTAGATGAGATTTTCAGTCTATGGCGACTCAGAGTAAACGAACAAAAAACAGAGCTTTCTACCTTCAATCTGAGCATCAGTCATGGTGGCTATAAACCGCAAATTGCGTTCAGAAATCATCTGATGTCATGTAACCCATTCGCAAAATATCTTGGCGTGACCCTGGATCGCTCCCTAACATACAGAAAACACCTAACTGAAACAGCCTCAAAAATGAGAATCAGAAACAACACATAACACAAACTCCCTGGAACAAGTTGGGGAACTAAGGCGCCAGTTCTGATAACAACTGCCCTCTCAATTGCGTATTCTGTTGGTGAGTATTGCTGCCCAGTTGACTGAATAGTCCTCATAGAGACACGGTTGATACACAGCTGAATGTGGCTATCAGAAATGTATCTGGGAGAATGAAATCCACACCCACAGAATGTCTACCTGTTCTGTCTGAAATCGAACCACCGAAGATACGAGGTCAAGCTGTGTTGAAAAGGGAATGGCAGAAATGTTCCCAAATTACCACTACATCAGAACTGTGATTCCACTCAAAGACGACGAACCACCGAAGATACGAGGTCAAGCTGTGTTGAAAAGGGAATGGCAGAAATGTTCCCAAATTACCACTACATCAGAACTGTGATTCCACTCAAAGGCGACGACTTTACTCTAGGGAACCCTCCTGGCGAAAGCCTCACCTCTGAAAGATTACAGCTAGAAACAGCATGGCAGGATGAGTAGTTCGCAGCCAATACCAGCTCTGAAGGCCTCGTTGTCGATCCTACACCAGCCCCTCCTGGATTCCACCGGCACATGAGGTTGTGGGCCACTCTCAATCGCACCAAGCACGGTAGATGCGGGGAATCGCTGAAAGTGCTAAGAGTGACTTCGTATGCCAGAGCCAAACAATACAGTACCTAGTCGCAGAATGTCCTTTTCGGAAACTGTCGGAACTTAAGTCCACCATGCATGACGTCTCTGAGGACGCGGTCTCCTGGACAAAAGCTTTAGATACCCACCTATAACCAATTACTTTCAGACGTTTAAAGAATTTCCTTATCTATTACAATCTTCAGCTTACAATACCTATTCTGTTTATAAAAATTACCTTTTTTATATGTGATTCGTCGAAGTGTTTTTTTAAATTTATTCGGTTCACATAGGCAATATTGTCTTATTGACTTAATCAAAGACTTCCCTAATCAGGAATGAGTGTAATTTGTTGTATCTCCACTTAATGTATTTTGTATTACTATGAATCTTATTGGTCTTCAATCGAAGTAGTGTATGTGACCAATCAGTGAAGTATTGCCGTTTGCCTCGGATTTTACACGTGTGTAGCGTTTTTCCAGCTTTCCCGCATCTTGTCTATATGGGAGCAGAATAACATTGTCTTACGACACCAAAGTATCATCACTTGCCTTACGCCCTCCAATATTGTTAGTAAAAGGAAAATTTGAGGTGACTGTGTAGCTTCTAGTGGTGAAGTGGCTAATGGACTTTCGATACCAACATTAAACCGTATGTACTTGTGTCCAATTTCTTGCCTTGGAGTAGGTCTGGAGCTTACTGTTCAGTGGAGATGTATGCATTTTAATGTCTTTCACTTAGCGTTTGTTGAACTTATATTCAAGTCCTAGTGTGGGATTAGGCCACAGTTGAGATGTTATTCGCGTGGACAGAGTGCCGCCGCAGGTTTATTTAATCAATTAACTGTTTGTAAACGGACCAACATTGCATAGCACAGTTGATATGTTTTTTCAGTACCATTTGTAATTTTATGTATAATGCAAATTTCCTTACCTATTGTGATATTCATTTAAAAACCTTAACTATTTGTATGGATGTGGCAAGAATCATGGTAACTGTTAGTTGGCTTATGATAGAATTGTTTGTAAATAAAAATATATCTTTAAGAATGATAATTGACGCATCAAGCTGGGCCATCCTTTCGCACGTTTGCCTTAAATTAAATCCAATCCTTGTTCTGGGTCTCAAAATAAAATAAAAAAAGATATTAATTTCCGCTGCCGTAAGGTAATTACAGCCCACAACGGACCACTGTGAGTAGCTACACTTCAATTGTTATTACGCGATATTTGAAAGCGGAAAAGCGATTCTCACTGAACGGTTTAGCAATAGCTATTTCCGAGCAGTGTAAAATAAGATCTTACACTTGGTTCGCAAGGCTGAGAACAGAAGCTGAACTGCAGATTTTTGTTAAAATTGCCGTAGTATTAATTTGTTTCGATGAGAAAACTTCACTTGCTAAGTACACCAATCGTATCGATGGCCCTCTAATAGCAATAATGAAGGGAACAAATTTGGCGAGCGTAGTTACTCTCGGTTAGACGGACAGACACTTAACTGCAGCCAGCGCTCGGAGGCGTAATTAAAACTTTGCTTGTCGCCTGTTCTGCGGAATTGGACTCGCCGGCGACGAACCGCTGTGGCTTGCTGGAACTCGGACAGGCGACGAAGCGGCGCGACACGAAGCGACCAAGTCTGGCCAAGTTCCCGCTGCCGAAATGCGAGGACGAGGCCGCTGCAGGAAGGGGCGGCACTGGCAGAGCCGCGCGAGACGTGATGTCGCGTCTTCCCTTTCGTTAAAACAGCTCCACCTCTCAGTTTCAGTTGTCTCTTCTAGCTTCCATACGCTAATGCTGAAAAATCTAGTACTGTTTTCGTTATTTTAACGAAGGGAAGGGTTGCAACGTAAAACGAGTTACATGCCAACTAGGTGATTGCCGGCCGCTAGTGGCCGAGCGGTTCTGGCGCTACAGTCTGGAACCGCGCGACCGCTACGGTCGCAGGTTCGAATCCTGCCTCGGGCATGGATGTGTGTGTTGTACTTAGGTTAGTTAGGTTTAAGTAGTTCTAAGTTCTAGGGGACTTATGACCTCAGCAGTTGAGTCACATAGTGCTTAGAGCCATTTGAACCATTTTTTGAACTAGGTGATTAGTGAAATGTCAATATCTACCGATCTGTTTCACTGTTGATATCATTTCCCAGAATTTTTTAGAAGGTGAGGTATTCTAGATTTGTATTTCACCTTAGCAACAACAATATCCTCAGCAAATGATATATTTTCTGTTCTTTGGAATTCTAGTTCATTATGTTCACGTTCTACAAGACTGGCAATTAAACAGTACGGATAGGAAACAATGATATTTCAGTAACTGTACAATATCTTTGTTGCTAAGTGACTGTCGGGGACCCGGAACTCGGAACCGAGTACTAGTTGCAGGTCGCCTATCTAACGGCTCGTCGGGCCGACAAAAATGTCATTTTCTGTATGTCGCGTAACTATTGACTGATCTTAAAAGTCTGAAACGCAGCCATAATCTACTCACTAAGATGAGTAATGTCATGTTAAGACAGGAAGACGAGTTTTACAGGTGAAACAGTGTTTTTAATCCTGAGACAGCATTACGGCGCGCAAATACCAGGACTTTATTCATCCAATATTTGAGAATCAAATCACTTAGCGACTTCTAATAAACTTTACACAAAATTTCAAACCTTTGCGACGCTTTTTCTTACTGACACCACCCACAAAATGCTGATAGGAAAAAAAAATATTCATCGCTTACTACATTTTCCCTGTCTCTGTAGTATAACCTCAGCATCAGAAATGGCGTTTTAATTTATTACGTCTTCACTACAACTCTATACTCAACATAGTTTTCACACTGTGCCACATATACCACTGAATGTACCTGCAATGTTTTTTCATTGAATGACACATGGTTAAGCAGATTTGAGGTCGGGGACTTTTAGCCTTTGCAGTTAGAAGATTATGTGTACTTCTTGAGGCAAGTACCCAGACTATATTCATCCTGCATTTGAGAATGAGAGCACATAGTGACTTGTAACATACCTTACACATAATTTCAGACCTTCACGAAACATTTTTCTCGCTGTAACCACCCAAAAATGATGAAAAGGAAACAGCGTATCGCTTCGTAAATTTTTTTCTGTTCATGCAGTAAAAATTCAGCATCAGGCATGACGTTTAATTTATTTCAGCTTTCCGACAGACTGTGTTTTCACTTTCCACATATAGCACTGAATATTCCTGCAAAATTGTATCGTTGTACGACACATAATTCAGGAGCTACAATGCGACACGCATTTGGAAGCGTAAGACGCTCCCTTTTACTTAACATGGGCAGCAAATTACTCAGAATATACTCATACAGTGTTTCATAAAGAGAGCACTTACCAAATTCGACATTAGATGTGGATGACGAAACGAAGTACCATATTTCTAGGACTACCTACCTCAGATGTGCACATTTTAAATACATGTAACAAAGAGTCTTTACGCTGGAACAGTAATAACGTGTAATAAAGGTTTTATGTATTTTCTTATTTATTTTTTAAATTTGGCCATCACATCTTTTATACCGAAGTCTTTCACGGAAATTACAAAAATTATTCCGGAATATTACGATATTTCCAAATTCTTAAACATGTCCCAAGGTACAACTTGGACATGAATCAAAGAACCAATATTCTACTGAAATTTAAAAATACTGTGGTAGAGAAAAGCTTGTCAATACTGACTTTAGTCTTCCCTTTATTACATGTTTACTTGACTATACCAATAATCAATAACTGAAACCAAATGAAACAGAAGTAGTATCAAAAATCTGTTGCAAGTTAAATACATTTTGAAATTGTTGCTAGTGGGAACTAAAATAAATATGTATTTTCAAGACATGTAAAACTGGTAAGCCATTACCTAAACGCAGTTAATTTTCAAATATCGCATGTTTCATGCTAAAAGATCTTCCATTTCAAGGTACAAGATGGTGAACGACCGATGAAATATGGCTTGACCATTCACAAGCTATGTAACAAGTCTTAATAATATACAGAATTTTACTCACCATGAAATTTTGTTGCTTAAGAATTAACAATATAATCCAAGTAGCTTCAATATATTAAACAGAATCAAATATGTAGAACTCGAAGTATTTACAAACGCTGCACAAAAACAACCTCATGTCTAGCAACAACAAAAACTGTAGAACTGGGCGGTCTCATGTGATTCTAAAAACAGTAACTGGGCTGAAGTACCGATCAATAACATCATGTAATCGTAGCTACTATGGTCTAAGTGCAACACTGTCCCCTAGACATTATTATGTTGCTACTCGTTGGTGTAGGCTCGTAACGTTTTTCTGTGACTTTAATAAAAACAACAGATACACATAAGAGACTTTATCATCAATAATATATTCTCCTTTACTATTTACAACAGTCTGCCAACTCTGGGGTAAGTTTCGATTCCACGACTCTTAGAGCATCGTGGTTTTGAAGCGAAGAACTCGTCCAGCCACGTTCGGAGCGCATTTTCGTCCGGAAAGGATGTTACTTGAAGGTTGTTCGACAGAGAGCGCAAAAGGTGAAGATCTATATCACGGGAATAAGGTGGGTGGAGACTGACTTCCAAGCCAACTCCAGTACTGTCAGTCTATCAGAATGCGGGCGAGCGTTATAATGGAGTAACATCACGTCACGTAATCTTTCTGGTGGCTACTTTTGGAATGTGACTGCAATAGGTCTCAGTTGTTGACAGAAGGTGTCAGTAGTGATGATTGCACCTCGGGAAAGCAATTAGTAGTACACTACACCTTCGCTGTTCTACCAGAGAGCATACCTTTTGCGGATACGCTTAGTTCTTTGTATGGGGAAATGCTGATTTGTTTGGGCTCAGACATTCCTTACTTATCCCCAAGTTAGAATGTTGTTGTTGTTGTTGTTGTTGTTGTGGTCTTCAGTCCTGAGACTGGTTTGATGCAGCTCTCCATGCTAATCTATCCTGTGCAAGCTTCTTCATCTCCCAGTACCTACTGCAACCTACATACTTCTGAATCTGCTTAGTGTATTCATCTCTTGGTCTCCCTCTACGATTTTTACCCTCCACGCTGCCCTCCAATGCTAAATTTGTGATCCCTTGATGCCTCAAAACATGTCCTACCAACCGATCCCTTCTTCTAGTCAAGTTGTGCCACAAACTTCTCTTCTCCCCAATCCTATTCAATACCTCCTCATTAGTTACGTGATCTACCCACCTTATCTTCAGCATTCTTCTGTAGCACCACATTTCGAAAACTTCTATTCTCTTCTTGTCCAAACTGGTTATCGTCCATGTTTCACTTCCATACATGGCTACACTCCATACAAATACTTTCAGAAACGACTTCCTGACACTTAAATCTATACTCGATGTTAACAAATTTCTCTTTTTCAGAAACGATTTCCTTGCCATTGCCACTCTACATTTTATATCCTCTCTACTTCGACCATCATCAGTTATTTTACTCCCTAAATAGCAAAACTCCTTTACTACTTTAAGTGTCTCATTTCCTAATCTAATCCCCTCAGCATCACCCGATTTAATTTAACTACATTCCATTATCCTCGTTTTGCTTTTGTTGATGTTCATCTTATATCCTCCTTTCAAGACACTGTCCATTCCGTTCAACTGGTCTTCCAAGTCCTTTGCTGTCTCTGACAGAATTACAATGTCATCGGCGAACCTCAAAGTTTTTATTTCTTCTCCATGAATTTCAATACCTACTCCGAATTTTTCTTTTGTTTCCTTTACTGCTTGCTCAATATACAGATTGAATAACATCGGGGAGAGGCTACAACCCTGTCTCACTCCTTTCCCAACCACTGCTTCCCTTTCATGTCCCTCGACTCTTATAACTGCCATCTGGTTTCTGTACAAATTGTAAATAGCCTTTCGCTCCTTGTATTTTACCCCTGCCACCTTCAGAATTTGAAAGAGAGTATTCCAGTTAACGTTGTCAAAAGCTTTCTCTAAGTCTACAAATGCTAGAAAGGTAGGTTTGCCTTTTCTTAATCTTTCTTTTAAGATAAGTCGTAAGGTTAGTATTGCCTCACGTGTTCCAACATTTCTACGGAATCCAAACTGATCTTCCCCGAGGTCCGCTTCTACCAGTTTTTCCATTCGTCCATAAAGAATTCGCGTTAGTATTTTGCAGCTGTGACTTATTAAACTGATAGTTCGGTAATTTTCACATCTGTCAACACCTGCTTTCTTTGGGATTGGAATTATTATATTCTTCTTGAAGTCTGTGGGTATTTCGCCTGTCTCATACATCTTGCTCAACAGATGGTAGAGTTTTGTCATGACTGGCTCTCCCAAGGCCATCAGTAGTTCTAATGGAATGTTGTCTACTCCCGGGGCCTTGTTTCGACTCAGGTCTTTCAGTGCTCTGTCAAACTCTTCACGCAGTATCTTATCTCCCATTTCATCTTCATCTACATCCTGTTCCATTTCCATAATATTGTCCTCAAGTACATCGCCCTTGTATAAACCCTCTATTGCCTCACGTGTTCCAACATTTCTGCGGAATCCAAACTGATCTTCCCCGAGGTCCGCTTCTACCAGTTTTTCCATTCGTCCGTAAAGAATTCGCGTTAGTATGTTAGAATAAAGACAGGATAACAATGGACAGTGTTGTCGACGAGGCAATTGACGACGAGCAAGCTGAGATGCACAAGCAACCAGCCGCTGATTTTTGTGATTTTGCCTGTAGTGGACTGACAAGGCAGCCAGTCCACAGTGACGGGTAACCGAAAGGCACGCGTACACACACGCCGACTGGCGTTAAGTCTGAAACAGGATACGTGATGAAAGCTATAAAGAAAAGAACGGAGCTTCTCGTATACTTAACTTTAATTCATTGTGGTACATTTCTCTTGATAATACAAGTGAGACTCTCTCCAGATATGGTTAATGCGCCTTGCTAGGTCGTAGCCATGGACTTAGCTGAAGGCTATTCTAACTGTCTCTCGGCAATTGAGAGAAAGGCTTCATACGTGTAGTCGCTAGCAATGTCGTCCATACAACTGGAGCGAGTGCTAGTAAGTCTCTCGAGACCTGCCGTGTGGTGGCGCTCGATCTGCGATCCTGACAGTGGCGACACGCGGGTCCGACATGTACTAATGGACCGCGGCCGATTTAAGCTACCACCTAGCAAGTGTGGTGTCTGGCGGTGACACCACAGTACCCATACATCGGATTTCTCGATCTTCCTCATTGAATACTGTTGTGGATTGGCAGGAGACCAACCCACTAAGTTGAGAGGAAGCCGAAAGGCACGCGTTTAAGCTCACGCAGGCTGGCGTGAGGTCTGGAACAGGACAAGGTACTTAGAACTTAGAAAAAAGGAGGTAACTGGTAGAATACTTAACTTTAATCCATTAATGTTGAACGTAGCTCTTGTCTGTACATTCTTTACAATATCAATAGCAACTGGTAATGGCGCCTTGCTAGGTCGTAGCAAATGACGTAGCTGAAGGCTATGCTAACTATCGTCTCGGCAAATGAGAACGTATTTTGTCAGTGAACCATCGCTAGCAAAGTCGGTTGTATAACTGGGCTGAGTGCTAGGAAGTCTCTCTAGACCTGCCGTGTGGCGGCGCTCGGTCTGCAATCACTGATAGTGGCGACACGCGGGTCCGACGTATACTAACGGACCGCGGCCGATTTAAAGGCTACCACCTAGGAAGTGTGGTGTCTGGCGGTGACACCACATTCCTCCCCCGCAAATCGGCGTACGGTGGTGTTATGAGGCTTCCGCCCGCCGTGGGGAGGACCCCATGTTGACGTATGCGACGAGGTGAGGAGCCTAACAACAGGCGAGGCTGTGCCACCCGCACCCTGCCATTCGGTCCGAGGGGAGCGAGGAAACGTCAGAATACCTGCTCCCGGGTGCACGCCAACATGCGGAGTATGCGCCCGCAGAGAGACAGGAGGGGCCGAAGTGTCAACCGCCATCGGGCCGGGGCACCCGACGGGCGAAGACGCCATATGGTCCGAAGCGGGCAAGAGGTCCATGTCGGAGGATAACTGGTCCCGGGAAGCGATCGGCGGCGCGTGACCCAGGGAGGCGCCCGGCGGTTGCAGCGACGCGTCCACTGCGGGCGTCGCCGGCGGGAAAACAGGCGGCGGCGGCGGCGCTTCGCCATGGGGCAAAATGGAAGGCAGCGTCGGTAACACCTGGGGCTGAGGCGAGCCAGTAGATGGGTCCCCCGGGCGCTGACTGGACGGCACCGTCGCTGAAAGCAGACGGCAAGCGGCAGATCCCGTGCGACGACAGAGGCGCAGCTGATTGAGATGCCGACGCACCTCACCAGAGGCCCCCAAAACCAGATACATAGCGCGGCCGAGGCAGAGGAGAATGCGCCCTTCAAGCCAACGCCGTGAACCTCGATAGTGACGATAGTAGACAACGTCGCCCGGAGCAAAAGCAGGTGTCTGCCGCTGCACAGGAACCTGATGCGGCGGATGAAGCAAAGACATCAAGTTTCGATGAGGACGACCGTGGAGC